>NW_024104784.1:0-207734 GCF_003945595.2 Pipra filicauda | reverse complement strand
CTGTCCAGAATTTGGAGATGAAGAACAAAGCATGCTTGACTCATGGTCAGTTCCAAGCTCAGATGGAGAGAATAGCAAATTACAGTAGAGCTTATTAATTGTGGTTTATTTCTTTTTAACTCAAGGAACAGTACTGGTAACACACATGGCATGGCAAATCATATGAACTCCTGTTCTTGGGTTTTGCAGTTGAAATGCTAAGCTCAAATTTGATCAAGAGATTCTGGTTGCTTGTCATACTTGTCACTGAGAATGGCTCCTAATGTTGATAGAGTGTATTTCAGCATATTTGGGAAGCTATAAATTCAAATTTCACCAGCGCAGGTTATGGCTTTGAAACTAAAACTAGCTTCTGCACTAGCTAAATCATATGTTACCACAGTGAGTGGCTCTTTAGGTACAGTCATCCCCAACTTCACTTGCTCATACAACAAATCAGACCAAACATCCCTCAGGTGCAGCCCCACCATATTCAGGTTCTCATTAGACAAAAAATTTTGTGAAGGCCTGCTGGAACCCGTAGAAATACACGTTTGTGGTGGCTGTGGGGGTTTTATGGAAATTTAAGGGAAATGCAAAGTAATGTCAAAATTGGCAGCAAATGAATCGTTTGCTTAAGAAGGTTCCTTGAATGCTTGGGGATGGCTAAAGACTCAATAGCAGCAAATCTGTGCAACTGTTTCAGTGCCCTCCTCGTTCTGTGTCTTTGACATTACGGATCCAGGGCATTTTATACAGCTCATGTGTTTTTAAAAATATACAGGAGATGCAGTGTTAAACACCTGTTCTAAGGGAAAGGAATACCTGTCCTGTTTGTGAAAGATATTTTACCTGGATAGAGTCCCTCTTGTTTTTTAAATTAGCAGGTATCAAATATGCTGAATCTATCCTTATTGTCCTATCACACAGCAACAGAGATTTTATTCAGATGTTAAAGTGGGCAATCTGTGCTCTGGCTACAGGTAGTCTCTGGGTAAAGAAAACTTACAACGCAAGAATGAATTTTTGTTAAATTCACCTTGTGGGTAAACACTGTATGCTAATAAAAACCAGATAAAACTGATCAGTCTGGGCAGATATTCCACTAGGGATTGTACCGATTTTGGCCAAACTAATTCATTTATAGTGAATTCATTTATCCCCTCATGATACTCTATGGTACCACGAGACAGACTGTTTTTTCAGGAAAAGGCAACCACATAATTTTTGTGTTCTTTTGGTCTGATTGTTTCTAACAAATGATAGGGAATTTGCAAGTCATAAACTTGCATCAGTCATCTTTAATTTGCATTATCATGCAAGACATGCCCATAGGTGAATTAATTATGTAAAAATACATAATTTATAACACATTAATATCAAAATATTAGGCATTTATATGTTTACATTTTTGCACTGGACACTTTTGAACTAACAAAGAATAATACAGAAGGAGTGGGTTGGTTCACAAAATAGCTATTTATTTCTTGCATATTAGCCATATGAAATGAATATATATAGCACATAAAGGATGATTGCTTTGATAAAATTCCTTGGTGCTGTTTTATGCCATCATACCCAGTGTGGTGTTTAAAGAGGACTACACCAGTGTATTTATTTCACACAGTACCATGTGCCTACAGAACACTGTCTATTCCCAAGGTAAATGGTTAAAGAGGTACTTATCAGAGTGGGAGAAGATAAGGACAAAAAACATGACATAAAATAAGATTATTTAAATGCAGAGCAGAGAATTATAACTTTTTTTTTCTTCTGTCCTTTAGCTATTTCTCTGCTTTTGTCTTGAACAGTCTGAACTTGAGTTCACTCTTACTGGGTCAATTAAATTTAACGTGACCCCTTCTAACCCTCGTGATATCCTGGCACGTAAATTCTTGTTTTCTTGTGTTAGTGGCAAAATATGTCTTCACTGCAGAGAAGAAGCGTTTCTAATTTATGACATATTACATTTCAAAATTTGATTTCACTCTAAATCATCTGATCAAGTAAGACTGCTCAAAATTTCCTGTGAACTACAAATTTTTTGGAAGCTCCATTTTGAAACAGCAGAAAATGTTCCTTCACTGACCACATGTGCCCCAGACCCTTACGGCCCTATAGCAGTATGACTGAAATTCTTAAATGTAGATAAACTTTGTTGAACAGCTGAATGCACTGCAAGGGTCTGTGGGATAAAGCCAGGGCTGCTGTGGTCCTGGCTCCATGGAAGAGCATGTCTATAGCTAATCAGGCTGCCCTGCATCCTGCCCTGCCTCTCCTTGGATGTGGGTGCACTCGGGGCTCCTGGGCTCTGTGAGGGACCAGGAGTCAGAATGGGGAAAATCTCAGGAGTGAAAGGAGATGTGCAGCGGTTGAACGGACTTTGTGATACAGACTTTACAGTTATTATGTATATACACATTGTATGCTTCCCCAGAATTTATATTTCCCGGGCATGTCCCGGCCTGTCCACCTCCCTGCTCCTCTGTTTCTCCGCTGATTGGCTGGAGAAGCTGCAGAGAGAGGGGACAGCTTCCAGTCGCCCTTCTCTCCCCGGTTCCTCCCACATTCCTCCCTCTTTTGCCCGTGTCCCTATCCTGGTTTGCCCCCCTGCTTGTCTGTCTCATGCTCCGCCCTATGTTCTGGCCCTTTCCCCCCCAAGCTGATAAAAGATGTCATACACGTGTGAATAAAGCATTCTACCTGCATCTCACCCTCGTGTCTCATCCCCTCTTTGGACCGTGGCAGGGCTCCTTGATGAATTTTGTAGACCCCCTGATCTCTAGGGATGGAAGGTCACTCAGCCAAACAAAGGATCTTGAGCTCGATTTTCTAAATATTAGTGAAAAATATCAGTTACCTCTATTTTTACTTTTTATAAACAGGCAGAGTTAATTGTGCTTTACCTATTCCTATGAGAATAATAATTCACAGCTGCCTTCGGTGAACCTATTTAACCTCATCAGCTTGACAGTGGGCTATATGGACTGGACCTCTTGTGAAAATCGTCTTTAGTATCTTCTGTGCTCTTGTTTCAGAGGCCCAGGAAATCAGTTTGAACCATAGATTAGTTTGCAGAAATAGCAGTTAGGAAAAGCAAACAGCGTGGAAAATAACCATATTTGGTACTAGAGCTATAGAAAGACAGTAAACATGAAACTTACAGATATTGGTTTCACGTGGTCTCTTTTCAGAGCAAAACTGTGTGATAAAAAGTGTTTTTTAGAAAGGGAGCATTTTTTTGATTTATATTATTTGTTTTTACTCCTGACCATTATTTCTATGTTGGTTCATGATAAAGTGTATCATATCAAATAATAATATGGTATCATAGCAACATAAAGGAAACCAGTCTCACAGATTCTGGAGATGGTGATATCATTGCATTTAGCTAATGCAAAACAATTGTTGAGCTGACATCTTCAAATAGCTTTATTTTCCAGTTAAAAAAGTGGTGTTACTATCTGATATGACATTGTGCCTCTATGCTGCTTCAGGCTTCTTTTAAAGAGTCTCTAAAAGTCAATTCTTTTCTGTAATAACTGTACTGCTAAACAACTTTGTCATGGCCTTGGCTCTTGAACTAGCTGTGCTGGAAAATATTTTTCTTTCATTTTAATGTCAACCACCAAGCCAAAGCTGTGATTGTAATAACACTGAAAAAAACTGTGTACCAGCTAGCATTCCTGGTGTGCAATCTCTTTTTTTATGGAGTGGATGGGAGAACAGCTTTTTAAAAAACAGCTCACTAAGTTGTGTAACATTAACCAGGGTCATAATAACAGGAACTGAAACAATATTCTTGATATATCCAAATGTTTCAAACCTCATCTTCCCAACTTGAAATACTCTAGTGTTAGAGCTGGGTAGGAAAAAAAAATCTTAGATATTAATATACTTCTTTCAAGAAGATGCAAAAATTAGCAGAAGTTCAGGCTGTGTAATTAAGTTTTCCTGCAGAATACCTGCCAGCATGTTCATATTCCTAATTTTTAGCAAACTGACAGCTATGGAAATAAAATTCTGCATTGTTTTCAGAAAGAAGCCCTTCCTCCCGAACACATTCCTCAGAAAATTACAGCAAGATAGGGAGGGTACAAAATTCGTGCCCTGGAAGTGGGACACACTTTTTAAAAGGCATCTACGAGAACTCCAGAACTTTTGCAAGCATTTTTTCCACTGTCATTTTATATTTTCTCCATAAATCTGTGTTTTTACATTACATCAAAAGCTGCTTTTGTCTCGGATGCTGTACGTCGCAGCTCCATCTAGCGGGGGAAGAGCAAAATAGGGAGAAGAAAATGGATGGTTTGAGTTTGCGTGAAACTGATGCCATACACAGCCGTAACAGAAGGGAATGATGCCTGCCTTTAGCAACTCCGTCTCTAATTGCAGTAGCTCATCATTAAAATTTTTGCATTACTAAATAGAAAAATAGGACCTGTTCTATATTTTCCAAGTAATTGTGTGAGTCCAGAAGAGGGCCACCAGATTGATTAGACGGATGGACTTCTCCTGTGGGGAAAGGCTGAGAGAACTGGGTTTTTTCAGCCTAGAAAAGAAAAGGCTTTGGGGTGACCTAATTGCACCTTTCAGCATCTGAAGGAAGCCCGTAAGAAAGATGGAGAGGGTCTATTTACAAGAGCATGTACGGACAAGGCAAGGGGGAATAGCTTCAAGCTCACAGACAGTAAGTTTAGATTAGACATTAGGAAAACATTGTCTGCTATGAGGGTGGTGAGGCACTGGAACAGGTTACCCAGAGAAGTTGTAGATGTCTCACCCCTGGAAGTGTTTAAAGCCAGGTTGGATGGAGCTCTGAGCAACCTAGTCTACTGAAAGGTGTCTCTGTCCGCAGCAGGAGGGTAGGAACTAGATGATCTTTAAGGTCCCTTCAAAACCAAAACATGCTATGATTATACTTTATGAAACAGAATTCTTTATTTTGTGTTTGATTATCAGAAATTATTGAATAGCCCATATTGAACGCTGGCTGCATAAAATGGGCTAAAATATAAAAAGAAATATAAGAGAAAGTGCTTTACTAATTTGATATTCTACAGTGAAAATTGCATTAACACTGTCCACAACTAGTTATTTGGAGCCAACTAAGCTTCTACTCTCTAGATGAGAAAATATATTGCAACATGTGAACAGGTGAAACTTGAAAGGTAAATTCAAATACTCAGAAAAACAGTTATATGGAGATCAGGCAAAACAAGTACAGAGGTCAGTCAATCTGCAGCTGCAGGGAACAGGGTCCTAGACAAGAGCAAGAAGAGCCTTTGAAGTGCTCCTTGACCTGATGTGTATTATAATACTTCTTGTGCTCTGTTTTGTGCCTGAGACATATGCGCCCTGGAAAATTTTCCTCACAGGTGGATTTGCATTCTCCCTTGTGTTTGGACTGACTCAGAGAGGAAAGAACAGCAGTCCTGGCCTGGTTTAACAGGCAACATTGGCTCAAACTGGATGGCCTGTAATCTTCCAAATATACACAAAAAGGTCTTGTGAACTCACCTGCTTCTTTCCCAGCTACGTCTTCACTTTAGCATGCTGCTGTGAAACATCACTTGACACCATGTTCAGTGCTCAAAGAAGACCTGAGGGGCCAGTGTAGAAGGGGCCCTTCTCACTGCCTGCAGCAGTGAGGCCTTTCCAGGGCCAGGGGCTGGCAAGGTGGGAGTTGGAGCGTCTCCAGTTGGCGTTGCCCCCACACTCCAGCCAACTAAAGCAAAACCAAAACAGGGACACTCAGAAATTACACAAACGAGAGGTTTCTTTGCTCTGAGAAGCCCACTGATCTCCCACCAGGAATTCTAAGGCAGCCAGGTGTCATGGTACAGCTTGGCAGGGCTGGACACAACCTACGATTCCTCACAGAGCTCCTGGTCACTGCTATCATTATCTGCTGGCTGTCTACTCAGGCAGAGAGGTTTCACCTGCAGGATGTGAGCCAGGCAGGTGGACCTCTGGGAGTGTTCTTACCCATCACTTTTACTTTTGGGAAGAAAGAACTTTGGAGCAGCTTCAGGACTTTATAATGCGTTATCACAGAAAGAGTAAATTCTGAGATTAGAAACTGGCCATACACATGAAAAAGTAAATTAGGAGGACGTGAGCTCCATAGATTTGTATCTATGGCTGTGGGAGTGCTGGTGTCGGCTTCTTTGAAAAAAGAACGGAACCCAAGATAAAGCACAGTTTTTCCCCTTTCATAGGGACGGTTAATTACATATTACTGAATATACTGGATACCTGAATGTGTAATTCCTATAGCTAATTCAGTTTTCATGGGACTAGGTTGCAAAAGGAGGTACAGTGTTTTCCCTGATTATATTGCAAACCCAGGCTCCTATGGAATATTCTCTGTATTTTTCAGACAAACCATTTCCTAGTGATATGATATACTTCTGTATATACACCTGGATCCACGTCAGAAAACTAACTCCTCTGACTTCAGTGGAGACAGTACTGCACTGTGGTGATATTGAAAGTAACACTTTTGTATTTCAGTAACGCTGAGGTAACTTTCACATTTCCAAGAAAAAGAAATAAATACACTAACATGGAAGCTTAATAACAATTTCACCCTTTCTCATCTCCAATACTTTCCTAAATGTGTACTGATTCTCTGCAAATTTCCATTCTGTGTTTACTCCCCTCCTCTCAATGAATATTCTCTCTAAATGAGAGGTTGGTAGACTATTCAGAACCAGTTTCTCTGCTTAAGCAAAATTATTGCTTCAAATTTTGAACATAAAGATTCTGACAGAATAAGAACTTTTAAAAGTAGGCATCATAAAAAGACATATACACGGGAAGACAAGGTTTAGCAAATCCAAACACTGAAAGGAAACATATCAGATATGTTACTTGTGTAAGGACTCAATTAAAACCCAGGTATTCTTAAGCTTTATGCCTCCTGCTATCAGCTTAAGTGGAACAGCAAAATTACTTTGGTAACTTTTTCTTGATCCAGATGACGTAAAGAACGTTTGAGCAAGCATTTAAAAAAACCCCAAACAAACAAAACCCACTTTTTTTTTCTCTCTGTGTAAAGAGACAGGTATGTGACTTCTTGGTAAGGTTTGGAGACTTGGCAGGGAACCAGCTTTAAACCATATCACCTTATCTTTAGAATTTAAATTATTTCTGTATTTAATATTGATAAATCTAATTTGCAGCATTTCTGCTCCTTCTTTAACCTAGAGAAAGGATTAACATTAATGAGATTTCTTTTATTGGTGTGCAAGAAATTCCGTAAGTCAAATTCATTCAACCTGTATTTGCATAGAATATTTACCTTTTCCATAATATCTTTAATTTTGTCAATACTGAAAGTAGATCATGACTTTGTTTTCAATGTTGCTAAAAAAAATTGTCAAACTGTTCTGACATTCAGCAGAGTACTATTCTTGTCCCTGCCTCCCAAGAAAATAACTAAAAGCCTTCAACCAAGCACAATGTTGTTCTGTTCTGGCAAGCAAATTCTTGGCATCTTGTAATTTTTGAAACTGTAGCATTACCTGCTTTATTTCTCTGGTGATAATGGTATACAGAGAGGATAGCAACTACATTTCTTGTGATTTAAAGCAAGTGCTCCTGGACAAAATTAAGGGGTTTTATTAGTCACATTTTTTAGCTCATATTGAAATATTTTTTAAAATGGTTTTGTTTAAAAAGATCTAGATCATTTCTTCAATTATTAGGTAAATGGTTTGCTATGTTCCATCTCTGCTTGCTGTCACTGTGGGTAGCTTAGCAAATGGTGATTCAGTCCTTGGTCCAAAGCTCATTGTACTGAGTCTGCTCCAGATGTCATAAATACATCTTGTTGGGATGTTTTATTTCTCTCACTTCCCTGCAGGCAGCCCAGACTGGAATGGATTTATGTATTTTTATTTTGGGACTGTTTTTGCTGGAAGGCCTACTAAAAAAAACCAGGCTTTGCATTTTGAGCGAGCTAAAGTTGCACACCATGTACATCTTAATTTAGCTAGTGAGTTGATTTATGCTCAGAAGTATCTGAAGTGGACTGCCTTCAATACCCTTCAGACTCTGAGATATTTTTTCTCCTTTTCTTGTCCAGCTCCAAATGAGAACAGCTTGGATAAGTATCAGCCTCAGATTTTTGCTATTAAATTTTTATTATCTTTTTGTATGAAGAGTTCTACTGAGGCTGCATGGAGAGTATTCTGAGAGCCAAAGGTGCCAATTCTGTACAACATAATTATCTCTGTAAGTGTCAGTGTATCCACTGGAAAAAAATCCCTTGTTTTATTTACCGTAAGGATTCTTTTAATAGAATACTCTCATTAGAATATTCCTATCACATCTCTTAAGAGGTGTCTACATCCTCCAGCTGAGTAGAGTCTACAGAGATCCCTCTGAATGGACTGACATACTCAGATATATCAATCAAACAAAGCAGCATCAAGTAGAGTCCTCACTGGGTTTCAGAAAATAATACAGTTTCATTACAGAATCACAGAAACACAGAATTACAGAATGCTTAGGGTTGGTTGGTAACCTGAGACCATCTAGTCCAACCCCCGTGCTAAAACAGGTTCACCCAGAGCAGATCGCACAGAATTGCATCCAGGTGGGTTTAAAATATCTCCAGAGAAGGAGACTCCAAAACCTCTCCAAGTAATCTGTTCCAGTGCTCTGTTACCCTCACAGTAAAGTTTCATCTCATATTCAGATGGAACTTCCTGGGTTCCAGTTTGTGCCTCATCCTCTTGACACCTGCCCTTAAGATGTTTGTATGCATTGATAAGATACCCCCCCAGCTTCCTCTTCTCCAGGCTGAACAGGCCCAGGTCATAGAATCATAGAATCATCTGGGTTGGAAGTGACCTCTGAGATCATCAAGTCCAACCCCTGATCCAACACCGCCATGGTTACGAGACCATGGCACTAAGTGCCACATCCAGTCTTATCTTAAAAACCTCCAGGGATGGAGAATCCACCACTTCCCTGGGCAGCCCATTCCAATGGCTGATTACCCTTTCTGCAAAGAATTCTTCCTAATATCTAACCTAAACCTCCCCTAGCACAGCTTAAGACCATGTCCTCTTGTCCTACTGCTGGTTGTCTGGGAGAGGAGACCAACCCCCACCTGGCTACAACCTCATTTCAGGGAGTTGTAGAGAGTGAAGGTTCCTCAGCCTTTCCTCATAAGAGGTGCTCCAGTCCCTTAATCATCTTTGCTGTCCTCTGCTGGACCTGCTCCAGGAGCTCAATGTCTCTCTTGCACTGAGAAGCCCAGAACTTGACACAGCACCCCAGATTCAGCCTCACTTGGACTGAGAAGAAGGGCAGGATCACCTCCCTCAGCTTGTTGGCAATGCTCTTCCTAATGCACCCCCAGGGTACCCTTGGCCTTCTTGGCCAAAAGGGCACACTGCTGGCTCATGGTTAACTTGTTATTTTAAGCAATACAGTTAATTACCATTAACTGTAATTAACCATACTGCTGTGTCTACAGTAATCAGTCACAGAGTAGAACTGGCTTTACAAACCTGTGCATTGTGCTGTGTGGCACCAGGACCATTGTACGGGCTGGCGTTAGCTCTGCACCAGCGCTGTTTGGGCAGTGCCCTTCTGTGCTCCTGCGCCTGTGAGGGACCTGCCCTGGCAGGGAGGGTTTGCTCTTGGGCACTTGATGGCTCATGAAACCAGCTGCAAAAGTCAAGGGCCAACCCTGCTCTGGGAATTCATTGCTCATTTTGTGGCTTGGGTGGGTGGGGCAGAGATATTTGCTCTGCTCTGTGGAAGCTCTGCTTTGTGAGCACACTTATCAGTATAAGCTGAATTCAGTGTAAGCTGCTCTTAAAAATGAGGAAATTCAGGAATGTCTCTTTCTCAGGAGAGCTTTGTTAATACAATGTTTCAGCAGGCTAAATATGATTTAGTCACAAGCTGAGTCAAACCCCTCAGTTTTCATTTTCCAGTGAGATTTTTGTCTCACTTTTTATAAAGACATACCCATTAGGACCTTATTTTGTCCCTTGCTACCCACTGGTGGTACCAAAGGAGGATAGTACTTAAATACATGATCTTCCAGTTTTCTAACATGCTTTAGGAAAGTCACCAGAAAACACCTAAATCATCCTCAAACATTGCTAAAGCCAGTTAAATTAGGTAGGGACATGTACATATGCAAGACACTGCATCAGATACTATTCACATGAAAGCTAGCATTTGTTTCAGTTCTCATTAAAAACGTTAGAAAGTGAAAGTAAATACCACTATAGAGAAGAAATTAAAACAAATTCTGATTCTTTAGAACAAGGTGATCAGCTCAGATATATGTGTATGTGATGTTCTTAGAGTGTAGAGGACTTTAAAAGATAAATCAAATAATTTTATTTCTTATTCCTAGTGTCCTGTTTTTGTGGGATAGAGATAATTTTCTTCCTAGTAGCTGTTACAGTGCTGTGTTTTGGATTCAGCATGAGAATAATGTTGATAACACACTGATGTTTTAGCTGTTGCTAAATATCACAATGACACTTGACATTCAAACACAGCTTCTATTACTTATTTTTTTTTTACGCTGTGACAGCATACAAGCAGCACAGTCTGGTACATATATTAGGCATATGTGGAGGAGAGTCCATTTTTTTAAGAGAAATGTAGTAACTTCTCCCTCTCTCACAGGAAAGCAACCTTGAACATCTGCAAATAGTCCTTTGAACCACAGCAAGTGCAGGAAAGAGATTGTTGTTAGAGGTAACATTTTTTGATGTGTAGACATGGGTGGAAGTATGGAACAAACTTGAGATTGTCAACTAATAAGTCATGATCATGAGCTCATAATTTATTTATAACATCCTCCACATTGGTTTTATTACTGTCCTGTGCAACTTTCTAAACAAACACTATCAGCCTGTCTTTTGTTCCATCTGTGCTCAAGTATAATACTGTCAATGTCTTGTATGGGTAAATTAGAAGGCTTTTTAAACTATTGAAAAAATAAAATTAAATGCTAATCTTATAAAGTTGGGTATTTTTTTCTAAGTTTCTCTTTAGAATTAATTCTTTATATGCCTGTTTAACATATCAGGGCAACTGAGACTACTGCTTTTGTATGGCATAATTAGGCTTTGGTGCCAACTTGTTTTGTGCTGACAACATTGTGCCAGGTCCTATAAACAAACTGTTTTATAATAAATATAAAGATAATAAATTAAACGATAAGTTAGGTAGCTTGGTTCCTGAATGCATCAGAGCAATATCTGTTACTTGATGTGCCACAGTTTATAATGTGTTATATGTTGAAACAGTCAAAAAAGCTAGAAGGCATTACGCACTCACTTTGAGGAGGAGAAAGACTTCAGCTGCTCTTAGGATAGCACTTGTGACCCATAAGATAAACTCTGAGGGAGATGTCATGCGTGTGGCTCTGAGAGCGGATGGCCCAGAAGAACTGAGTTTGTATCTTGTGACTCCAGGACACAACACAGCACAGACTGGCTGCATTCATCATCCTGTCATCCACAATCTGTTTCAGCCTCAGTCTTGTCAAGAGGGGAATAAGACCAAGTTTCGTGGTGCATAGGTGCCCATCACAAACATATGTTTCTATGCAGGTTTCTGCTTTATTCCATAATGCACATGCACCATGTGTTTGTGCCTAAATGGTCTTAGGGACTGATGAAGTCTTAAGGCTAGAAGACTTAGAGTTTATTAGCAATGACCTTCAAATACAGGTAAGCCTAAAATGAGTGTCTTGCAGCCAGTTCCTCCATTTCAGCAACTTCCAGCATATGTGCCTTCCTCAAAATGACTTTTGGGTCAGAAATTGTGATTTTAAATCTTCCTTTTCCTAAGTTTTTAAATTCAAGTGTCATGTGTTTACAACTTTTTCCCAGCCCAAAAACTGGTTTGGCTAACCTAGTGAAGGAATAACACAACACCGGGGGTTTAAGTCATGGCAGTTTTCCACTGATGTAACTTGGGCTAGAATTTCATCCTGGGGTATAAAATGATTAGCAACATATCACACAGCAGCATAAAGCTGTTACAAAACCCAGACTGTTTGACTTGTGATCTATCCACTTGTGTGACCGTGCTCCCACATTTTGACTCTCTGTACCGGAAAAGCCTCCAGACTGAAGCAGTAGTGTAGAACAGGAAGATTTTACAACAGCTCAATAAATACATCATTAACAAACATAGCTGTCTGTCTTAGTCAAGAGGGAGCTTGAGCCTTTATTTTTAGTCCATACAGCAAAGTTTGGAGAATCCTGGATTAGACAGCCATCTCTGTAAGAATGAGAGGGTGAAAGGAAATGGGTCAAATGTGCCAATGTGGAGTTTGTGAGGAGTGTGGGATTTCAGAGACAGATCTGAAAATGATAGAAGGTTCCCAGTGTCCAGCTCCCAGGTTATGGCAGCCACAGAGAAAGCATGAGGAAAGCAACAGAGATAGGATTAGAAAGACCAGGAAGGAGCATCCAGGCAGACTGAATCAGTGGGGCTTGGGCACACAGTAGTTGATTGATATGGGTTCTGAAATGCAATCAGGAGCATGGCAGCACAACACCTTGAAAGCAAGGCTGGGAAGCTGAAATGAAGACGAACACCTGTAGTTGGGCCAGGTTGAGGTCTTGGTGCTTTATTCTGTGCTGAAGTCAAGACAAACAAGAACCCTTTTGTGAAGGAACAAGATTCAGGATGGGAGAGGTTCCAGGTGTGGAGAAAAACATACAGCAATTGGCAGGACTTTATGATACGGACTTTACAGTTATTATGTATATACACATTGTATGTTTCCCCAGGATTTGTATCTCCCGGGCACGCCCAGGCATGCCCGCTTCCCTGCTTCCCTCTCTGATTGGCCGGAGAAGCTGCAGAGAGGAGACAGCCACCATTCGCCCTTTTCTTCCCCGGCTCCTCCCATGTTCCTCCTCCTTTTGCCGGTGTCCCTATCCCTATTTGTTTCCCCGTTTGTCTGTCTTATGCTCCACCCTATGTTCTAGCCCTTTCCCCGCCTGAACTGATAAAAAATCCCGTGCACGCCTCAATAAAGTATCCCATCTGCACCCCTACCTTGTCTTCAGACCCATCCGTGCTGTGTCACGGCCCCATCCCCCCTCGGACCATGGCACCCTTTCATGGTTTTCAGGACTGTGATATACATCCTTACTTTGTTGCTTCATTATGCAGCTGTATAAAGATAATTGAGAGAACTAAACTAGATTTTTCATCAACAAGCAATAAAATGTGATAAATATGTTACGTGGAATGGCAAATGTTAGAATTAATAAGCTGAAATGTTGACGAATTACTGTTTATATATTTGACTTGTAATAATTGCTTCATTTATCATCTGAATCTGAAAAACTTAAATAGTAGGCATTTATAATTAATTTTCTCCCCTTGCAAACTGCAATTCATTCCACACTCAAAGGAGTCCGCGTTAATTTCTTTTCTATCAGCCACAGGCCATAAGTTAATGCATAAAAAAAAAATCAGAACATTTAGAATAACAGTCTAATTAAATTATATCCTCTACTGTTGGAGAAAAACAGATGATTCTTCAGGAGATGATCAGTCACTGCAGTAAACACCATTTAGTTCTTCTTACAAATCTCTGTCTACCCACTGGCAATCTTAGAATGACAAGATGAAGAATTCACTTTGCTGAACAGATGAAGGATATTGACTTCAGTCTCATTAGGAACTTCAAATGAGAATGACAATGGGAGTTCATTAAATAATAATATTTTTCCATATACTGAGTTTTCTTCATCATGCGGAAGAATATGCTTTACACAGCAACTGACAAAGCCCACATTTCTGATTAATGCTTCCCCATTGATCAGCTAGATAATGCCCTTTCCTTAGGGTCTTTTCTGTTTGAGCAGCAAGGGCTGCTACTGCCTAACTGAAACCAATAAGGTAGATGGTGTCCACTTCAGCTCAAAACTCTGGAAGTGCCCTTCTCCAGGCTGAATCCATCTGAGTCTCTGGGAAGATCTGGGGACTTCTGTGAGGACCACATCAGTTAAAGTACTCTTAACAAACAGAAGCTGCTGTCCTATGGAGCAGAGTGGAAAAGTTATCATTAAAGACCTGTTGACTTTTACTCATACAACTTTTCTAGTCGAAGAATGTTCAAATAGGTATAAGAGATCCACTCAGTGTATACAGCAGGGAACAACTGTCAGAGAAAGGCTGGACTAGCTCCTTTTACACAGCCAAATGATCTCAGGTCTCCCACAAACCACAGAATCACACAGAATCATAGAATATGTCGAGTTGGAAGGGACCCACAAGGATCATCAAGTCCAACTCCTGGCCCTCCACAGGACCATCCCCAAGAGTCACACCATGCGCCTGAGAGTACTATCCAAACACTTCTTGGATTCTGTCAGGCTTGGTACTGTGGCCACTTTCCTAGGGAGTCTGTTCCAGTGCCCAACCACCCTCTGGGTGAAGAACCTTTTTCTAATATCCAACCTAAACCTCCCCTGAGATGACTTCAGGCCATCCCCTCAGGTTCTGTCATTGGTCACCTCAGAGAAGAAATCAGTGCCTGCCTCTCCTCTTCCTCTCATGAGAATAGGTACTCACTTGACTATGCATAGTCACTTGGGCTGTGTGTGTGGTGAAAATCACCCACGTAGCTACTTCAAATGCTATTTTATTATAGAGTTGTTACAGCTGAAAAATAATTAGGTTGGGGGTTTTTTTCAGGTGGTAGACACTATCACATCATAAATATCATTAAGTTTGGGCAAGAGATCGAGTACTTCATGCTAAAAAATTGCCCTCAGTATAATCTATTTACTTTTAATGATTTTTTTTCACCTAAGTAATAGCAAGAATCTTGAAATACTAAGGATATTTCACAAACTGAATATAATGAATGCTTACTTGTGTACAGCCACTACCAATTAGTTCTCAGTTCTGTGTTAAGAATGGCTTTTCAAGTATTTTTAATTTCAAGATCTTAAGGGCAAAAGAACATGTGACTTCTCTTATGGCTCCCTACCCTAATTAGTCACTTAATTTCACATACAGAGAACTAAGTAGAACTGACAGGCTTTGGCTTCTCTTGCATTCTTGCAATTCTCTTTTTCGCAAGATACCATTAAGGTCAGGAGTTTTAGAAAAGGGTAGAAATTCGTCTCTTTCAAGATGCATTCCATCACCTTTCTCACGGAAACTTAGGAAGGTCATTCATTTGCACAGATTTTTCCGTAGTCCTCCTGTGGTACTTAAACTTTCAAGACAGTGGTCCAATTCTTGCTGTCTCCAGGAGAAGGCATAGTTGCAAGCTGCAACTCTCCAGCAAGCTGCACTGGAGTTGTGTGCAATCCATAAAGTCCTGGCCCCCACTCCCACAACTGTTTGGGCCTTTTGCACTGAAAAGTCATGGGAAACAATCTGCAGAAGCCTCTCAGAGGACTTCACTCCTCCCTCTTCCCAGCAGAGTTCCTTTGCCAATGGGCAGTTGGATCAGATTCCTTTGGTGCTCCCTTGTCCTGCCTGGTGGTGCAGTGGAGGGTTGAGGGGAATTCTCCCCTTCTTTGTAGCCCTGAGGATGCTCATCTGGGACACAAGTAGTGAGTACTTGAGCTCATTTTGGCTCACCACAAATCAAGTTAAGACACTTTATTTAAAGGTGATTGGCAGCAACTCCTCTTGCAAATCTACAGGAAAAAGAGTAAACCAACTGTCTGTACTGAAAGGGATATGTTCAACATCTAAACCCCCGAGATAATTTTAGACATGAAATCCAATTTTACTTAGCAGCCCTTGACCTAGCTCTAGGGTTAAATGAGAGACAGAAGGCTAGCAATTCTTTGTAGTCAGCAGAGATGACCTCTTCCCCCTCTGCCCCACTCCCTCGGCAGACCAATCATTGTCTTCAGCTGCAACTTTGGCCCCTGGCAAGAAGAGAAATGTGATGCTCCACACTGGAACATCTTTGTCCCTTTACCAATCATATCAGGAATCACCAAAAGTTGTGTTAAAGAATAGACATAACCTGGACTCACTAAGCCTGAAGACACTGTATACAGTAGAAGGGAAAGTCAATTCAAATCCCTTTCTCATCACAAAATGACTGGTTCCATGTGAATAGATGTCCTGATCACGGACATCCTTATTGCAGGTGGAATATTGGGTTTTTTTCGCTCAGCTTCTTCAGAGAAACAACAACAAAAAAATTGAGATAACTGACACAATGGACAAGCAGTTCTCTAGTGGTATACAGAAAATGAAACTATCAAGTTTAGACTTCATAACCTCTATTTAGACTTCATAATTCAGAAACATCAGCAAGAATAATTTTTAACAAATTGTAACTGTTATAATTACATTGTAATTACACTAATTGTATTGTAGTTAATGTGCTTGTAATATAGTGTGCTTTTATTTTCTTTCCTTAAACCCGAACAATCAGGCGAATGAATTACAAAAAATTGTTTGAGCTGTAAGATAGCTACCCTGTGCTGGCACAAATCTAGCCATGTTCATCATCTCATCTCACTTGCAGCTTGTCCTGTTCACTGCAGAAAGTGATCTTTGGACTTCTCCAATAACCAGCATGAAAAATGCTGCAGACAGTAGTTTTGGAAATAGAGCAGCATTTTAAATCATTGGAAGCTAGGGGATGATCCCCTCTCCCCTCCCCTCCCCTCTTTTTTTCCCCACACTATCACTGTTCTGTTCAAGCTCAGTTTTCCTTTTACATGATTTAATACTGTATATCTCTTCAAATTATCTTCTTTTGCCTTAACTTTTAAATTCATTGTAATGTTGTTTGTTTCTCTTTTTTTCTAACTTAAAAAAACGAGGCAATTAATAGCAGAATAAAAGAAAGAATTAATTTGTCAGCTCCTAGCAGTTGCCAGGCAACAGACAATAATATTACCATTCAGTTGATGGTTGGCTTAATTACTGCCTAAATAAGTATTTTTTAGGTTTGAATTGTCTCCTTTAACATAGTCCCAAAGTGAAATCCATTAGGCTATAGATTTCAGGTCCCCACACAGAAAGGACAGCAAGCAGTAGGATTGCTAATTTCCCCACATAATACAATGTCTTGTTTATTATCTAATAAAATAACTCGTGCCATAGGATCTTATATAGGATTTAGACTGTCATTCCAAGAATTGCTTTCCAAAGGTACTTGGACACCTGAGCTGACAGGCCTGTGTCCATTAAAATGAATGTCTGGTGCAGAACAGTGCTTAAGTTATTTTACTCTTGAAGATAATATTTGATGATATAATAAGAGCAAGTTGAAGATGTAGAAGTATAAAGTGAGGAAAGTGAGTCTGTGCTGTTAAATCTGACTTTTATCTACCTATAGCAATTCGATAAATACCATTGACAGACTGACTGACAAACAATACAATAAACCCACTCCAATCTTGAAATTTTTAAATGTGATATTTTTGATTACGCATTTTGCTAGTGTTATTGAGACATTTGAGTTAGGAAAACTGATTTTGTCTGAGTGTATCAATTAGTACATAGATTTTAATACATAATAAGGCCTGTAGCCAGGCAAAAAATATTATAATAAAATTTGTCCCATGGCATGCTGTTGAGACGGAGTGACTGTTTTGCCTCAAAGTATCATAATTCTTAATGTCTTTTAGCAGAAAATCTACTCAACTGTCTACACAGTGTCAAAATAAAGATTCTACAACCAAAGATAAATGATGACATTGAAGTATGACCCTGGTTGCTCAGGAACTCCTATGGAACATGTACTGAACATGGGAAGGGGAGAGAGGCAACATTGGTAAGGTGAACTTGAAGAGACTTTTATCTGTTTCATCCTTGGCCAACACTAATCTTACGATGCTGTATTTACAGATGAATGAAAAAGAGCCCTGATCATTGATGGAAGACTGTAGCAGCTGCAGGATGTATCACAGTCATTTACATTAGTATGTGAGGCTGTAAGCTGAAGAGGCTGAGGTGAGGTTAAGCATGCCATTCAACCAAAGTCATTAAGTAGGGTGGTAATCCTCAATGCATATATAAAGGAGGCACCTGGAACAGTAACCAAATGTATCTGACATGAATGAATCAGACCACAGGACCAGAAGAGTTTTTAAAACTCTAGTCCCACCTCAGCTCATGGTAGGGTCAATCAGAACAGGAGGCTCTAATTCCTGAAGATACGAAATCAAGATCTTACCATGAGTAGCCCAGCAATCAAAACAGCATTTTGTAACTAACAAAGTTAATCTTTGTCAGTGTAGGAGTAGCTCAGTTCAGCTTTAACAAAATTACATTTCATTTTTTACATGACAGATTCACAGAGATTCAAGTCTGATTTTGGGACTATTTAATAAATGTCTTCAATCAATATGTTATGTATTGTATTATATTATATTATATTATATTGATTGAAGAAATTCTAATTGAAAAGTTACTAAGGTTTGCAGATAAATTTTGTTTCCCTTCTGCTGTGTTGGTTTTTTTTAATTTCATGGTGCAAATATACACTTGATGTTTAAAAATCTTAAAGCAGTTTTGTTCTGATTTAATTAACTGGGGAAGGTCATATAGGTTAAGACGATATGTAGGACAGAGAGCTTACTGTAACACTTACAAGAATGTCTTGTGAGACAGTGTCGTCTATTTTATGGTAGGGTGAATTAAAGGTCAAATTTAGTCCTCACATTGGTGAACGGCAACAGATCTGGGAGGAAACCCTAACAGTTTCAATGAAAAGTGTTGAATGAGACCAAAAGAGAAGGGCTTTTAGGGGTCTCAGTTCCCATTGGTCAGATAAAGTGACTTTTGTCTAGATATATTAAGAAACAGTGTTAGGTCCTAAACCAGTTTGCTACTATTTTATACAACTGTTTTACCAGTGTTTTCTTTTTCCCTTTATGCACACACAAGTTTGCCTGCAAATTATTTCTGATTTAAATAATTGATTAAGAGTCAAGTTCAGAAGCTGAAAAACTTGAGGAGAAAGCCAAAACAATGTCCCTAAAGTTCAAAATTAAGGTCTTCACACACAACCTGTCTTCCCTTCTTATTGTTAGTCTGTGTGTACTTCCGTCACCTGATTTGAATAATTTTTCTCTATTTAAAGGGACCTCTATAAAAATTTTGCTCAATATTGATATGGCTAAAATTATTGCTTTCGTCTTCTTTCCAAGCTATTTCCTATTACTCAGATCTAAGGTTGGTAATGGGACAGTGCTCTTCTGTATTTCAACTTGCACATCTCTTTGAAGAAAAACTAATAATTAGTAATCACTTAGACTTTGGGGAAGCTCAATATCTATAGTTACAGTGAGAATTTTGTCCAATGGAGGAGCATACTCTGATGGAAGAACATTAACTGGTAATACTGACTCTAGAATGAATAAACAAGCAGAGTATAACCTCACATTTGCTGCGAGTGAACTGAAATTCCACATCATTGAAAAGCTTGGCTACATTTTCAATAGAAACAGAACACGGATTTAGCATTTACACATGCAGAGTGGGGTTATTCCTTTCTAGAGGAATATTTTTTTTGTTGTGGCTTAACCCCATCCAGCAGCCAAACCCCAGGCAGCCACTTGCTTACTCTCCCACCATCAGTATTTAGGAGACAATTGGAAAGGTAAAAGCCAGAACATTCGTGTGTTGAGACAAATACAGTTTAATAGGAAAGCAAAAGCCATACCCACAAACAAAGCAAAACAAGGAACTGATTCACTGCTTCCCACAGGCAGGCAGGTATTCAGCCATCTCCAGGAGAGCAGGGCCTCATCACACATAAAGGCTGCTTAGGAAGAAAAATGCCGCTCCAAAAATCACTCCAAATATCCCCTCCTTTCTTCTTCTTTCCCCAACTTTATATATTGAGCATGGCATTATATGGTATGGAATATCCCTTTGGTCTGTTGGAGTAAACTGTCCCGGCTGTGTCCCCTCCTAATTTTCCATGCAACCCCAGCCCCCTCATCAGTGTGGCAGTATGAAATGCAGAAACGGCTTTGGGTCTGTGTAAGCCCTGCTCATCAGTAACAAAAGCATCTCTGTATTATCAACACAGATCCAAAACAGAGCCCCACACCAGCCACTGTGAAGATTAACTCTTCCCGGTCAAAAATGGCACAGAGGTTCACCACACTGATGGCAAAGCCACAACACAAAAGTCAGAGAGAGGGGTTTGTTGCTATAGAAGTTAATAGCCATAACATGAAACATAATATGAAATCATATTTAAGTCAACATTGCTAAAGAGAAAACAAAAGAGAGGGTTTTGTGACTGCAGAGAATAAAGCTAGATCACTGGATTAAACAAAATGTTAAAATCGAGTGTATGGTCCTCCTGCAGCCCGTGAACACACGGACAGAATCCAGGGAAGAAGCTGCGGTTCTGGTTTCCGCGATTCCTCCGGGCAGATCCAAGGGCACAGCGCCACCTGCCGTCCGCGCCGCCGCCGGGGCACGCGGGAATGCCGGGCACAGAGCGACCGCGGGGACGGATGTACGAACGTCCACAGGACTTAATATTCCCTTTTAGCACAGAAAAAGCTCACTGAGTTTTGTACGCACGCAGGACTGTTACCCTCCCCCCGCCTCCGGTAAACTGGCTGCATCAAATGCAGCCTTAAGATTGTTTTGTTGTTTTGTTTGTTTCGTGAGCTTTTTGTTTTATTTTTAAATAAATCTTATATTTTTATTAAAAAGAGAGCCTTATCTGAACATAGTTAGCTTTCAATAGAAAATGTACTAAAAGCTTGAGACAATATTTAGAAATTTAGTCACATAGACAGTCCTATATATTTTAATCTATAAGTAAACGTTGAAATTTTTAAATGTCAAGTAATCTATTACAGAGAATGTACAAAATCAGCTTCACTGGAAAAGATGGGATTAAATTATTGCATTATGCAAATAATGCTAGCAAAAATCTGATTATTTTGCCATGTAAACTAAACTGTTACTTTATGGCAGCAGTTCCACAAGCAGTGTACTTCAGAGAAGGTAAACAGGAAAGATTAAATCACTCCTTTTTAGTGACTCAGCTTTATTGAGCCTAGCAGTTACAGTCACAGTAGCCTTCAAAGTGTTTTATTGCTCTAAGCATACACTAAGCCAGATCCTAATTTTCCAGTTAACTACACTAGGACCATTAATGCATATCTAATTTGGACATGAATTATTCAAGTCCCATTACTTTGGGCCTTATTAAAAACCTTTAGCAAGTCAGGTAAGTGGTTAAGAGAAGATAAATGTATTTGCTGTGCTGTAAATGTACCACATTCTCAATAGTGTAATTACATTGCGAGAGTAGATGGAGTATTTGACGATGATTCACATTATAAAAACATTATAAAAATATGTGAGGACATACCATCACTTGAGTCACATTTAAGGTCAACCCTGACAATCACCTGTACTTAATATTCTGTCAAAGCTTGACTGTTCTATGGAACTTGTTACACAAGTAAACCTTTCAAGAAACCCACTTCTTTCTTTCTTGAAAAGCTACTATTTCAAGCAAGGGTGGCAGAACTGGAATTCCTGAGGAGTGAGTAGGATTTGGGCCTTGGGCACTCACCTTCAGAAAGACTCTGGCTCTCCTGCTCTGAAGGCAAACCCAGGGTTCAGTAGGAGAGACATTAGGACATCTATGGGGTGGAAGTGACTCTGTTTTTGATATGAATTCACAGTCTGAATAATCAGATCCATAGCTCATGACATTCAGCCACAGTGTGGTGGAAATGGTATACCATTAAAGAGCCAGAAGATATTGTCTGCTCACAGGAGTCTGCTGGGCAGAAGCTGTTCACTTAATGAGTTTATACAGTAATTCTTAAGGAAATAGGGAGCTTGTGGTTTTTTGCATCATAGCTGCTGCAGTCCAATAAAACATTTAGCCACTTGCTTAAGTAAGCTCTAACTTAAATGTTTGTTACATATTTTTAGCTATTTCTTGTGACATGTTTTTAAATGCTTTGCTAAGTTACTGTTCTCTGGAACTCTGCTACCAACATCATGTATGGTGCAAAATAAAAATACATTTTAATAGGAAATCCTAAACTATGCTGGTAACTGGTAAATTTGGGGTGGTATATGGAGGAGCCTATTAACAGCACAGATACGGCTATAGATAAGCTGCAAAAGCCTAAAAGTATCATCACATTTATTTCACTGTGGTAATAAATAATTGGAAGGAGTCAAATCAAGAGAACTGAATTTTTTATGGTTTGATTAAAACAAGAAGAGATTATTTTGGCATTGCAGTTTGGAAAAGTGTACTGCCATTTGACTTCAATATTTGTTCTAGGCAGAGAATGATAAAATATATCCAAACACTTCTTTATGCAAGTGCCTTTTCTCAGTATTAAGCCCTAACATTTGTTTAGGTGTACAGTATCTATTACAAGAGGTCAGCATTCCATCTTTTGCATTACCAGGTAGCAGAAGTATTACCCATTATCATAAACAGAGGTATCTATTCTCCGCTATGCATAAATGACATTTATTTACTCAACATAATGGTAGGGATCAGTTTTAATGCCATAGTCCAGTACCAGTACAAGAGAAAGGCTGGTAGAGAACAGTTAGGTTCTTGAGTACTAAAGTGAGATTCATCTCACCTGATTTCAGCCTTTTTCTTCTGCTTACCTAGGTTTTCTTTATTGAATGTAATGGAAGATAAACACTTCCAGAGGGCAAGTCATTAGAGAGAACCGGGGTAGAAAAATCAATTCAATCCTAGATGTTTGATAATAGAGAAGTTTTAGCTAACACTTGCCTTCTATTTGAGATCTAGTTTGCCTTGATGTTCCTGATAATTACTTGTCAACTCAGCTGTCCTGGGGATTGTACTTCTTTCTTTCACTGTTGATCAAAGATGATCTACCCCACATCTTTTGCCAAAGGAAAATTGGGAAAATTTGACCTTTCTTGTGGATATTGCCAGGCATTTTATCTTTCATCACTGGCAAGACATATGCCAATTCAGAGTGGATTCTATTATGACTTACACAAATGATATCTAATCCATTTCACCTTTACACTACTCTCTCGTAAAAAATAGCAAAAAAAAAAAAAAAGAAAAAAAGCAATATATGTCTCAGTAATTAATACTTGTCTGGCAGTTTTAAGGTAAGTGAAAATGAAACTGCCATTTTCATTATGACTTCCTTTTGACGATGTAATAGGAACTAATCATTATGGACTAGACTGGCCAAGATGCATATGAAAAATGTGAAGGGTCATTAATAATTCTTTCCAGGTCCCATTTACTCTAGAAACTTCTGTCAATAGCATACATCTGCTATAATGTGCTGGCTCATCTGTTATGTCTACCAATAGCGAGAATGATACCAAGACTTTCACTTATTTCCATGCCTGACCCACACATTAAGAGTAAACAGGCCATCAGCACACAGGCCATCCCGACAGAGTTTGCCAGAGACATATGCCTTGTTGTAGTTTCCCTTCTGAAAATAGAGCTGCAGAGACTCAGTCTTTTGGGAATTTTGTAAGTATTAGGTTAGAGTTTCCTCACAAGGTCTTTATTATGTGGTGTACATTTTATCCTAGGAAAGAACAGAGAGAAAACAGAGAAGTTCACGCACTGTCTTGGAGATGTTGCACAGAAAATTTTGATGACAAGTAGAAGATTTATTACAGGTCTCTCTTGCCACACTGCAGTGAATGATTTCCATCTGCCCACTTCAAGAGTTCCAGAAATGGGAATAGCTGTAGTAAAGAGTCCCAAAAGGTCTGAAAGGTCAGTAAAATTTTACACGTCTTTAAGAAAACTGCAGATCATTTCTCAATTGGTTGGGATGTGCCACAGAAAAAACACAGCCTCCTCTTGTGTGCTATTAAATGACTTCAAACTCTATTTCTTGACATTTTTTGGCTAATAAGAATAATAAGCACATATGGGACATTTATTTGTCATACTATCCCTGACAAGTGAATTTCCCACTGGACTAGAAATACAGAACTGCTGTGAAAACCTAGACAACTTATTATAAACAAGTATAGGCTAAACTAGAATATGAAAAGTAGTTATTTTGGAAATTGAATCTTAAGACTCTAAATAACATCATAGAAAACTTCATGAAGTTCTTTATATTAACCATGTTTTTCTAAAAGGAGAAATAAGAATTTTTTTGTGTGTGTGATACTGGTGTCTTCAAACTTTCTCTTTCTAAATTTACTCATTAGACAGAACTGAAAATCAGCAGTAGCACATATTATTATTTTACACTGACAAAAGTTCAAATGTGAGATTGGATCCTTCCTAAAGATTTAAAGTATGCTTGTAAACAGCATGGAAGTTGTAACATGGTTTCCATGGTTTTGGCCATGTCAAGATGCAGAGCTTTAAAACCAGTTTGGATAAAACCTGCTGTTTGTAACACAATATTGATGAAGATACTTTTTCTAAAGTTTACTAGACTGTGCAAACACAGTGGAAGGAATATATCAAACATATTATAAGCAAGTTGCACTTCAACACATTCTATTAAACAAGTTGCTTGGAAGTAGGATTTTAGAATCTTTTCTTTTCAAAGTAGAGTTTGCATATAAAAAAATCAGATGGAAACTTTATGGAGTCATCTTATGTCAACAGAGAGGGATCTATTTCAGGCACTGAAATCAACATAATTCCTCAGGCACGTACTACAGAATAATTTAACACAACTAGTGATCTGTGCTTAAGAAAAGCCAAACACTGGAGCAGCAGGGATTCTGCAGGTCAGGAAACAGCGTGGGAAAACCTGCTGGTACTATGGATGGTGTCCTCATTTCAAGGAACAGCAATTCTAAACGTTCTCTTAAAGTCATCACTAAATACATAAAACCTTTCAGATGAATTTTCACTTTAGGCAATTAGCAGCAAAGATGAGAGACAAAGGGTTTACTTTATGTCTCACCTTAAGTAATTTAGGATTTCCACTGCTAGTGTTCCAAGATATAAAAGAGCATTTGGATACTTAAGACACAAAATGTGTTAAAACCTTTGTTATTAATAATAATCTGCAGCAACAGGTCATATTCTTATATGAATAAAATTGACTTTAAAATTTCATATTAACAATAAGTTAAAAATGGGCTTCAAAGTTGTATCATATTATGATTACATTACGTATATTTGCAGTTAAATTGCATAAAATGGCTTGTTAACATTTCAAGCCTTCAGTGTGAAAATTAATTTTAACTAGATACATGTAAAATCAGTAATTATGGCAACTTGGCCTGATTAACATGAGTTAAAGCAAGCTAGAGTTTGTTAATTACATTAAATACCTGAATTATAACTTTTGTTACAAACAGAAATATTTCAGAAACTGATAGAAAAGCACTGAATAATCTGTCCTAAGAATTTCTATGGAATATGCTAATTTTTAATATACTTTTTCATCTTTCCCTTCAATATCCGGACAGAAGAAGCTTTTCTCTTTTCCCTTCTCTACCCCTATTCACTTTAAAAGCATGTCATCACAATTGAGGCAAATGCTGGTCATCAAAAGAAAACAGTAGAATAAAGGAAGATATTACACTCCTGTTTCACCACAATAGCTAATCTCTTACCTTGCATCTTTACTCAGTAGAGTTCTACAAATTCTCTCTAGATCCAGTGCTTGAACCCAGGAAGTTAGAAGGACTTTATCCTATTTTCAGTAAGTCTAAGATAGTTTTTATATGTCAAACTCACACTGAAACATATCACCACATTGTCTTTACCCAGCAATAAGATTTAATAGACAAACTCCTTCTTTTTGACTGTACTTTTTTTTTTTCAATGTCAGGTTTAGTCTGAATCTCTAAAATAATGTATATAGTTGACTCAAACTATCCCACAGGGCTGCCTCTATTCTTACCAGATTTTGACATTTATAAGTTTATGTAAGGTCATCTTTCTCCACAGGCTAAGAATTACAGCAATATCACTTTTTCTGCTTAACAAAACCAGTTCCCAAAAGGGCAAGTGACTACAGGATCCAATTGCTTGCAAATTATTTCCAAAAACCTGGGAAAGCAAAGAGAAGATGAGATTTAATAGCACCTCATATTTACCCAAGAATTTCAATTTCTGGAATTATGTTATCTGTTAAGAATTTTGAGGCATATCAGTGCTTTTAGTAAGCTTAGACTGGTCAAAGAATTGAGCTAACTGCAGTCAATAGAAAACACCCATGCATGAGCTAAGGGACCCAAGGTCACAATGAAGTTGGCTTTAGTGACAGCAATCATGTGTATGTTGATGGAAGACAGTGCTGTGTGCCTAGAAAAGAAAGGTATTTTCCCCATTTCTGGGATCTGCCATTAGTTGCCCTCAAGAGACTGTGTGAAGTTCTGATGCAACTCCATTTTTGTTCTCCTGATGGCTGCAAGGACTAATTTTTTCTGGCATTTGTTTTTCTAGTACAACAACCCAATGCCCCTCCTTCCTCTCATAATCCCCCCTGCTTAGTAGCAGAATACAATATTTGATGTTTTCCACTACAGTTAATTTGAATCTTCAAGAGTGCAAATGCAATTCACCTTTATGTAAAAAGAAAAAAAAACCCAAAAAACCACCAACCAAAACCCCTCACAAACCAACAAAAAAACTCCAAAACATATTACCTTTAGTTTCATTCAGTTGGATTTATGCCACCAGGAACAGCTTCCTCTTTCTGATTTAAAATTAAATTTAATAAACCCATATACAACCAAAGAATGTTCTACAAAAACCCCTGCCACTTTTGTCTTTTTAATTGCAGAAGTATGTTGTTAGGTTTTTTTGTGGTTACACAAAGCCATGGTACTTTTCAGTTTTAGAATATGTAAAATAGTGTAGTTCCTTCTGCTGAAGGAAATCTTGACTTGTACATGAGCTGCTCTTGCAGCTCCCAGTACCTCCTGCTCTGTTTTCCTTGAGTATTGCTGTTTCCTAGTGCAGAACCACATAAAATACTGCTCTGTTCTCTGCCATAATCTTACTTACAAACTGTCTTTCCTTCATTAAAATCAATGAAAAAACACCACCACCATCACCACCATGAATTGCCCCCCCCCGCCCCCCGCTTTGTGTACAGCAAGAGCCCCATTGAGCATGGATGTAGAGGATTTCTTGCCTATATTTTATCTTGTTCTCTAAATGTTGACTCTCTAACTTCCACATAGAAGAAAAATTGTAATCTTCTATTATTAAACAAGAGAAAACTTCTCATGAAATTGATTTAAAAATTGAATCTACGGGTGAACTTTTATGATTAAGTAAACAAATACAGGACTTATACTCCATCAGGACCACTTTACTTTCCCTGCTTTCAGTTATGCCCTTGCTTTATCTTTTTTCCCCATTCTGTTCAGCTGCCTGTGTTTTCCAGGTGGTCCTTCAGCTCTCATTGTTTTTGAATCCCCAGTACTGTAGTAGCAGTGATGTCATTCCAAACCACACAAGGTGTTTGCCATGGTGTGTTCTGTGATGTCTGTCTCTGATGTGTTCTGTGATGTCTGTCTCTGGTCATCCATATTAGGGAAATGATCAGAGCACTCCATATTGTTCCATATTTACACTTTTTCTTTTTGAAATCAAAACATGGAAGTGTTCTTAGCTTCCTGATTTAGGATATAATCCAACGTAACTGTGCTATAAAGCTGAGTTGACTAGTTTTGCTTTAACTCCTGAAGAAGAGCAACTACCAGTATCATGCTGAACCTGAAGTCCATCAGTTCTATCAGATCCACAAAGATCATCATTTAAGAACAAGGGCATCATATAGAAATGCACCTTTTCTCTGTCCTCTCACAGATTTTCACCAATGGAAGCAGGGAGGATAAGCCCTCAAGACTCTCTACTTCACTCCCTTGGATTATCCTCAAATCAACTCCTACATAGTCTACTTGTAGATCTTCTGGATAACTATTTCCAGGTTAGGCTACTAAAATCACTCTTTTGCATGTGGTAAAATATCTCACAGCAGTTCCCAACACTGATTTCTGCTCAAAGCAAGCCTTCCCTTCCACTCAAATCAAGCAGCAACTTGGTTGCTTATTCGTTAACACCAACATCCTTTCTCAGATGAAGTACAACTCCTGCTCTTCTGGAGCACAGTCCTATACTTGGAGAGATGCCTGAGAAGGCACAGGTGAACTCCCTTGATAGGTTAACCCATTTGTGCTGTTCCTGTCATGAGCTAATGAAATTTCTATTACTCATGCACACATGCTTGGTCTACTTCCCATTCTCAGTCTTTCATTATGTGGGATAGGGAATACAACAAACATGTGATATGTTTGATGCAAATCCATAAAGAAATAACTTCTACTACACACTATACTTCTTTTAGCTTCTTTTACATACCACTATCAAGATACGCAGATATTAACAAAAATAATTTTAGTCACTCCACATATTATGTATGAAATTGACCAAATCTACAGTTCTCAGGAAAAAAAATATTATCTCAAACTGCTGTAGTTAACACCACTATATTCATTAGAAGTTTTAATAATGAAACATCTTAACTAGAATCCAAACAAATAGGATCAAATCCACAAAAACACCACATAGAGCACTATTACAAATAAGTGAATCGTCACTGACAACTATATTTAGGGTTACTCTTGCTTTCTTGGTACTGTATACCACAAATTTTAATGTAGTAGTAAGTCAGAGGACTATCAAAATTCTGTATGAGATTCACATACCCCTACAAAAATAATGAAATAAGTCCATTTGACAAGATGTATTTTTCACAGTACATAGAAATGTTGTAATGCATACCTGTCCTTAGTCCAAATTTCTTAACATAAATATAGAGCTCTATTATCTGGACCACTGAAACAAAAACAATTTTAAAACCCACATCAACTCACACAATGAACCTCTGAGACGCCTCAGTAAACAGCAGCATTCACACTTACACATTCATCAGTGTTAATGATAATGGTAGATATGAAAGCAGTAAAATAGTATTAGTATCTGTTTATCTGTTCATCTGTGCTTATTCATACCAGAGAGTGTGTATGAAGCATGTAGTCAGGAAAACAACAGTTCTTGTACCTCAGTCTCACTACAGTTTTGTTATGCAGCTTTGTGCTACCATTTTATCCGCCGGGAAGCTGCAAGATGCATGCTTTATTTGTGATGCAGGAGACTAAAGGGGAGAATGAGGAGAAAGCAAGAAAAGTTAGGTGGTCTTTTAGAGTCTGTTTCCTAGCTTTGCTGAGAGTCCCCCACATGAATCATGCACAAAATGGAATGCTGACATCATTTTATATCAAAGACAGCTGTGTTCGCTCCTCAGGTTTTTTGAAGATGGTTCTGAGTGACATGTAAAATAACCTGTAAGGAAGATTTGCTTCAAACAGGAAAACTGAAGATATTTCACTTAGAGAAATAATATTCTAATTTCTATCACACAGTAGTGTCTCTGGACTCCTGGTGTTCAAACATATAGTGGATCACCATCTCAAAGAACTTTTTTTCACACAGTGGGGCATTTTTGACGTTTCTCCTTTTTTGCTTTAAAGCAGTTCTTTTCAGCAGTAACTGTACCTGGGTAAAATTATTAAAGTGGCAAAGTGCCAAAATGGATATGGTGACTGGCTAGCTTGATAATGTGGATAAACTTTTTTAGAGAGGGAAAAACAGAATACAAAAATACCCAAACAAACCTTTCTGAGCCTTCTGCACAAACTGTTGCTCTCAGTGTACTCTACTGAATAGGTAAAACTTGCAAACGTTGTTTGTAGTTGTGACTCAGCCCTGCTTATACTTATTTGCATGCTTATCTGTATATTAAAAGGGCTAACTTGGTATTTTGTTTGGCTGCACGGTATTTGCTTAGTTTTATTGGCATGTCAAGGGACAGTGACATGACAGAGAGAAAATAAGAATGAATGCCTCAACTTATGAAAGATCCTGAGTGACACACTGTGGATGTTTGTTTCTGGCATGACATCACATAGTCAGTGACTTTTTAGATTGACCTGCAGCTGCCTTTAGCAGTGTAAAATGATGGAGCTGATGATCAACCCTGTAAGCTTCCTATCACCTTTGAAATTCCTCAGTTATCAGAAATAGAGAAAAAGCAGAGGGTTTTCAAGGGGGCTAAAATGACATAGTTTCTGTTTTCAATACCTAAAATAAGAATAATCTTCTTAATTGGAAAGCCACAGGTATAGAAAAACGGACATGGAATTAGGGCTTACTGTCCAGGTTGTCAGTATGCTGCTAACATGATGAGGGGTGATAATGGAATTTGGTTACTGACTTGCTGCTGTAAATGGAAGTAATAAAACATTGGTTTTTTTTTATAGAGGACAAGAAAGAAGTTTTCTTCTTTATTAGGGAGTTGTGAAGAGTAATTATTCTTTGAAATGTGCAAGGAAATTCATGGCAATGACAAACTGTCTATATTCTTTTAATGCACACCATGAAAAAATGTTTGATGGATAAACTGTATGGAAAGCATGAAAGTGGTATTGGTGTTGAATTTCTAAACACTTATTTGGAATAAGTTTTGGCTACATTTTAAATATATTAAAATAGTTTAAAATATAAAGTATGTAGTGTAAAGATGTTAACATTCTTTTAACCCATGTAATTTTGTTTTCATTATTAAAATAGCTTATGTGCTGGTGATCAATACACAAGATAAAAGGACCTCACTAGGGAAACAAAAGATAAGAAATGGGCAGCTCTTCAGGTTTAGGAGGAAAAGCAGTAAAGTTGAAAATAATCAGTTACAGAAACAAAGGAGAAATTTCAACCAAAAAGGAATTCTTCTGGCACAAATTTTTTTGAAATATAGAAAATACTGAACAAAATTTGACACCAGTTTTCAATTGCTGCAGAAGCTGACTCTTGAGTGTTTCCATAGGACTCCTAAGCTTCTGGTTCTAATAAAATAAGAAAGACTCGTTTAAAAAGATGTTTCCCACAAAAATTCTCTATATACTGGCACAATCTGTGTGAATTGAGACCTGAGGGCTTTAGAGAGAAGATATCTTGAAGTCTAAATGTTCAGTCTGAAAAAACTTCATAAACATAAAAGTTCCTAACATAAAACTTCATAAAACTTCATTTCACCTTTGGGATTATACTTCCATTAAGGTTACTGTTTCCTATTCACTCTTTCATTCACTCATTCATTCATCATGTTATAATGAACTGCTTCAGAGAAATAATATGAATGTCTCTTCTCTTTATCTGCCCTGTGATAGAAAAAAAACCAGAGGGGAAATAACTCTGTATAATGCAATCCATTTTCAGTATTTTCTTCTACTACTATCCTTTTCCCATCTTATTTGAATTTAATAAGACAAAAGAGACACAACAACCTTCCCCTAATCTTGATGTCCTGGCAGTTTGAAAGTAGTGGAAAACTCAGCAAACAGCTTAGTTTTACTTTAGCTCTAAGGGACATCATGACTACAAAGTTCTTTTGTCTTCTTGTAGGTAATACTTACAAGAAAAAAAGACAGAATAGACAATGGAGACTAAGTATAGCGTCTTAAAAAAGGTGAAGCTGAGAAACTACTGAGTGACAGTACATGGTATATTGAACTAATCATTCTGTGCAGCTTGTCAGGGCCCATAGTTCACAGATGTATGGCATTAAAGAAAAAGCCCAAGAAAACATAAAAAACCCAGTAATGAGTGGGGCTAAGGCTATAGATTACACGGATAGTAGATATCAGTTATTATTTTACATTGATTATTATTACTTCCCAATCCACTTTTTTATTGCATAAAAAACTTTGCATAACATGGACGTGATCCCCCTAAAATTCAAATTCAAATGCGCCCTGTCAACTCGAGTGCATTTTGGACATGCCTTCCCTACTAACTAGATTCTAATGTCTACATCCTTCAGGTATTTTAACAGATTTTCTCTAATTTTTTTTTACTCATATTGAAGATCACAAAACCACAAAATAAGTGCTTGGATATGTCTAAATACTACACATGGAGTGATACAGCTTAGAAAGCCAAAGATATGTCAGATATGGACTTCCGAAATTTAATTTACAGTGCTTAAATTCTGCAAGATTTAGGCAGACAACAATGGAATTGGTAAGTTTGCACCACTGGTTTAAGTAGCTGGAAGACTGTATGAATTTAAGTGCCACTGCAAAAAACAGACTTTTAAGACCTTGGTGCAAACAACACTCTTCATAGAGAGTGAGGTGTATTTCCTGTGGCCATGAATATCTACAGGATTTTGAATTTGCTTTTTCTTTCCTATTTGAAGTACTAAGCTACAGTTTAACACCTTTGTACATTATTCACCTGGTAAGAAAGATTTTGCCGTGACAGGCTATTTCACCGAGAGCAACCTTTTCTTTTATAGCTACTGCTTTAATTCCTGTTACCTTTGTAGAGGCATTTATGTTCTGTTAATGTAGCCAACTGTTAACACTAGTTCTTCCTCATTTTCACTACAGTATATTAACGTAGTTCAAGGGAAAATTTATTTAATACCTTTAGGCATCTTGGGAATGTAGAAATAATTGCAGGATAAAATACCTTAAAAAATGGAGTGAAGTGCATGTATAATTAATATGTGTTTTTTCCCATCTGGGAGAATGATTGGTGCTGAGAATGTAAGTGTAATTTATGTATTCGTAAATTCCATTTTTCTCTGGCTGAGGAGAATCCTTTCGTTTCACAAAAATGATGGACAGTTAAATCAAGTTAGGAAATAATAGATATGAAGATATTTCAACATTAGGTTCATATCTCCCTATTATTCTTCGCAATAACGTCTTCTATAATTAGGGAAACTTGCAAGGTGTTATATAAAGGAGTATAGGAACATTTTCTTAGTTTAGTTTCGACAGCTCTTGGATTCCATTGAAGGCTTGTTAACTCCTGGAAGTTTAAGAAAGACTAAAAGTCTCTGAATATACCAACACACAGGCTCATTTTTTTCCACTAATGTCAATGAGAGATTTTGTTCCACATCTTGAAATCCCAAGGTCCTTGGAAGGTTCATGCTTATCAACAAGCTGACAGCATTCATTATTCTAAATATGTCTGTACATCTAACCCCTCTGATAATAAGTGAATTCCCCAGTCTTGAAATCAGTGTGGCAGCATCCATTCAATGGATACAATCTATCCTTCAAGTTCACTTCAGAGTAAATTCTTCCACATAGATGTTCATGAAGGACGGTGTGGATTACTTCATTTTGTAATTCTCTGGAAAGTCTGTTTTTCCAGAGACAGCGACCTCAATTAGCATTTCCTTCTTGATGTTGATCAATTAAGCAGATTCAGAGTCTCATAATTTTGTGTTATCATTTGCATTATCATTCTAATGTTTCTAATCTAGTTTTTATAGACAACAGAACCTTCTCAAAAACTTATATGCCTTCAGAGATTGTTTTTCCTTTTAACTGTGAGGAGGTCTTTAGGAGCAGAGGTTGTGGAGAGAGAACTGGCTGCTGCGTTACTGAGTCAATCCTGAGACTCCTTTAGGTCAGTTTGCTTTGAAATTTTAGTTGTTATCTAATCTTTACCTGATCTTTTTTCAGCTATCAGTTTTGTTCAGTTGAAATTAGGAATTACTATTTTTGCCAAACTAGATAATGCCATGCAGGGTCTGAGATGTGTTGGAACAAGAATAATTTTCTACCTATATTTCACTCAATCCAGATAATAACAATTACTAAACAAAAGAAAATAACACAAAGTAAGAAAAAATAGCTACAATGTTGTTATTGAAAAAAAATGGGTCTGTTATATGCAAATTATTTTCATTCTGCCTACAATTAACAGATAGAAACACTTTGAAATTAGGGGTTTAGAACACAAAAACATTATAAAATATTAATTAAATTTTCCTTATTAACTGTATCAGTTGCAACCTTGAGGTAATACAATAACAACAATAATAAAAATAATTCAGTTTTGCCTCATGTTTTAAATCTTGCAAAAAAAATACTTTTAGGAAAATTCCAATATAAAACATATAACATGATCTAAATAAAAGCTACTATAGCAAATGAAATTTTGGGCTCAAGCATCACTTTTATTACATATTTCTGAAGATGGCAAGGGCATCTAAATTTGAACAGTACAGATGAAGATTAGTCTGAGGCTTATGACATAGCCTCTGATAAAGTCTATGTGATATATTGTATATATGGTATATCATATAATAGACATATTTACCCATATATTTCTGCAGAAATACATGACTTCAAAGTACCACATCTTGTTACCTTAAAGGAAAAAAGGAGAGAATGCAACAGTTTTACGTGCATGTGTTTAAAATGCAATTTTGCTTTTAAATGGACAATAATGTTAAAAACACCATGATCTGCTGAGACGTTAGGAGAGACCAGCATATACCTACAAATCCATGAAGGAGTGGTCCTGACCTTTCAGACTAACCTAGTTCGGGGGGGGGATGGGGGGAAGGATGGATTACTGATAGATTGCTTAATGCACCTACTGCATCTAAATGTTTTGTGTGTGTGTTACCATTAAATTATGAAGCTGTGCTTTTGCTTTTTTCTGACGTTTATTTCAAGCATATGTGATTCTAGCTTTCTAAGTCATATCTATTGGTTATGTGCTGCAGGTGCAGCTCCTCTGTACATATGGGTTAAATTACATATTGGGACAGCAGTTGGATCTTAGCTGTGATGTGATGATCGTCAGATGGGTTTTGCCCTTTTTGAGCACAAAGATCTGCAGTATACCTTAAACCATAAAATTCCTGTTTAGAGTAATACTGAAGGTCTGACATATTCCGAGCAGGGTTCAAGCATATGAAAACTGAAGCTGTTGATGGCCAGAAATTATTGTCAGAGTGGAACCGTCACTTTCTAAAGATGAAAATGTTACAAACTTACTGCTAAGGATGGACCTTATAAACATCCTGAACTTCCTAAGCAGCTTCATGGATACCAGGTACTTCCATGTAATTTGTTTGTTGTGTTGTGAAATAATCCTGTGAACATTATTTTTAAATTCATAACTGTAGTGATGCCTTAAGCCCCTAATGGTTTTTTATTTTTCTAATATTTGTAAGACTTGTAAGTTTTATAGGTAGGTTTTAAAAGCAGAAACCCCTTTGTCCCTTGTTCCTTTCCCTTGTTTACACATTCCCTAACCCTCTTACCCCATTCTATGCTTTCCATATCAATCCTGCTTCTGAATTCAGTGGCAATGTTTTGTCTTTTGTCAAGGCAAGACCTAGACTGTTTAGAGAACAGCATATCAGGGCCTGAATAACAAAACGGAGTCAAGAATTAGGTAACTATGTACCCTTTGTGCTCTGAGGATGATGAGAATGATGAAGTAGGTGGTCCCAAAAAGCCCCCAGACCCATTTCTCAGGGGATGGACCCGGGGCGATCCAGAGGAAAGGCCAAAAGGTGGGCACATTTGGGATTGGATGGATGATATTATAAAATGTAACCTCTCAGGCACGGTGGGTGCGCGCGTCGTATATCACCTACTGCCTTGGCAAATAAACCTTTTCTTATCTCACCCCTAATTAACTGCTCCGGAGATTTTTTCCAGCACCAAAATACACCGGCAACAGTAGTTAGCTATGATTTGATTTTATATTTTATTGTAAGACATTGTTTTCCTTCATTATTTTTGATGCAGATTTTTAAATTTTTTTTTTAAATATGTTTTGCTTTAAAAATTTGTTGTTTCTGTTTTTTCTCACAGAAGGATATCATTAATCTCACTTGAGTCAAAATTTGTACAGAGGAGAAATAGATCTTATTAGACCCATGACAGAGCTAGAAAAACACAACGTGTATTGTTTTTTCTATTTTTATTTGTCATTCCAGTCTTTTAAACAAATCTTGGTTTTTATTTTGGTCTTTGCTAAAATTCATGTTTTATGTCTCAGTCACAACAAATAAATCTAAACTTGGAACATTTATGCCATCAATCTTCTTTTTTATTGCTGTAAATTCATTGATATCTATGTAATTTTACTCATCTCTGTCATCTCTACGTTTCTGTTCCTTTTTCCTTCTCTATAATACTGGAAATATTCTCAATATTAGAACTCCTATGAAGAGTAAATTCATCCATTTTTCAATAAGAAAAATGTCAAATCCCACAGAATATTTTAAATTAAATCCAGTGGCAACAAAGAAAACCAAGAAAAATCAATAAAGATAAAAAACATTCTTTAATGATTGAAAAAAATAGTAACTGTTCTCTTGCAAATCATCCAAAATGTACTGAAGAAAATGGAAATACTTTTATAAAATTAGTTTTTCTATTAGTTTGTTTCATTTTTTCTCCAAAAACTCCTTGCAAAATTTTCCAGGGTTTGTGTTTAGTTGAAAAGCTCTGGTCATAGTTGTCATGGAACTGACCTGGATCTCTGGAACTAATCAAATCAGAGAAGAAATATGAATTAAGCTGAATTTATTTTCCATGTAACTTACATATTTTCAAACATATTTATGATGATAAATTTCAGTCTATGCATTACTACTTTAAGCTATTCATGCAAAACTGTCCAGCATTTTATAGCATCCTTACTTCTAAGCAGACTAATGCATCAGCTGGACATATGTGCGCTGCAATGAATATAATTTTGTTGAGCTCTATGTTTTACAAATTGGAGCTCTATGAAAGAAAATTAATTCCTCACTAGAGATATCATTGAAGAACCTATAGATCTATTTTGAACACCTACGAGATACTTGTACTTAGAGTAAAACAGATTTTAGTATTCATACCCACCTAGGTGTGGGTTAGTTGGCTATTGTAATGGTTGTCTCAAATATGTTTGCTTCTTTTCTAAAGGTAAGGCAAATTCCTTGTTAGGTATGAGATGCATTTGTGGACTGAAACTTCCTGAAAAGATCAGAAAAGGACCACCTCTTTAGCAATTATATCTTTTGATAGTGTAGGTAATCTAAGCAGTGGATATCACAAAAGTGAAAGCCGCTATCTTAATCCAGGTCAAATATGATCTGATATGATCTGTGTTAACATACAGAAATCATAAAACTTCATTCTAAGTGGTCTACAGCTACATCATGCATTGCAAGTACTTATTTCTAGAAGTTACTGTAATTGGGTATGTATTTCTGGTTGCTCGGCTTGTCTAACTCATAAAGGTCATGACTCAAGATGTTTGGCAGAATGACATTTGGAGGGAAAAGCAAATGTTTGTTATGGAAAGTAAAATCAGATAAATGGGAATATAGAAGAAAGCAGTAAATGTCAAAGCACTTCAACACTATGTTATTTTTCATGTTTTTTATGTTATTTACATATAAATTCTTAATATAGTTTGGAGAAGTGGCTTAACAGTAGGTAAGTGTAATTAAAATAAAACTAAAATAAATAAAATAAAACAAAAACAAAATCAAAAACATACACGTACATGAGAAAAACCCCAAACATTGGAGAAGACAGTACCTTTACCTTCATTACATGAGAAGACCTAAAACACAGAATGGATGTTACAGGTGTCAAGGGGAGAAGAGGAGAGAAAAGAGGGTTTGCCTCACTTCCTGTTCCCCTGCCAGGACATTAGAACTTTGCTAATGTAGCAGGAAGTACAGCACCATGGGGTTTTTTCTGATTTTTCAATCCATGAATCATAGTCAAGCAATGAGAGAGATGAGGTACCAGACAGCAGAAGATGTGTTCTGTGTGATTGTAGCCAGGCACTGTAAATTCATCCCTCCTCACTATGAACTGTTATGAGAAAAGAAGGACTCAAGACCTTCTTTTTTAATAGGTTTGAGCCTAAGCCATACACAGAATATGCTGCCTGGCAGAATGCAAAGTCCTCTGTGCAAAAGCCCTGATATTATACAGTAGAGCTAGAGGAGACTTCCAAATGAAAGCACTTAGTATGCTCTAAGTCACATAATAGAATTCAAAATTTATTTTATAATAGTATTACAATCTTGACTCCATATTAACTGAATGTGAAGTGTAAAATCCTGGTTACATTGGCAGCAATATGAATTTCATCCTTGCCTTTTCTGAGGCTATATTTCAGCTGATGCATAGTGCCTTGCTGAACCCATAATGGTTTGCACCAGCTGAGGATTCAGTCCAGTCTTGCTAAGCACTGCTAGGCTTTGCACCATGGACACTGGGAATAAGGTTAACCATTATTTTGCTTTACAGACAAAAAAATATCCATCAAAGCGTCAGACTCCCTGTCAGGACCAGCCCTAGCTGGATTTCAGAGACTGCTGTAAAAGTACCTTAATGAAATGCAGAAGACAATACAGTAACCCATAAGCTACTTTACAGCAAAGGAGAATATATTACTTTCATATTGAAGAACATATGATGGATTATTCTATCCTCCATTATTACTGTGCCTTTTCTTTTTTAATAGCTATAGACATAATACTGAACATTACTTAATTTAGTTTTGATGCCAGATTTTAATAGTAACTATATGAGATACAGTCCCAGACCCTTTGTACAGATAATTTGATGACAAATAGATTCAGCATTTTTTTTAAGAATTCAGCCAGACCTTTAGATAAATCTTCATCAGCACTTAGGATTATGTTATATTTTCATCATTCAGAACAAGTAACCAGAGTAGGACAACCAAACTTTTTCTCAAATAACATAGGCTCACTCCACTAGTACAAATAGTAGAAAGTTTCCTTGTGCAGGCTGCCTCTGATCCACTAAATACAAAACTTCCAGCTCTTGCTGAATCCCTTCTTCCTTCACTAGAACCATAAAGAATTGTGTGCAGTGATGTAGGAACAGTGCTTCATTTCTGACAATGGCATGGCAGAATTTGCCCCATTTGTCCTATGAAGGGCATGACAATTGTACTTTACTTAACTTATCTATTAAAAAAATATTTTAAAAAATATGTCCTTTGGTGTTTATGGTCTTCTGTCTCTGACTGAATTACGAGTTGAGGACTAAATGCCATAACTGGAAGCATTTAAATTTGAGGCTCTGCAAGAGAAAACAATCTTTATAGGGGACATTAACTGAGTAATCTATCTCCCTTGTGTTGTTTCTCCTTTTCTTGTACACAACAATAGTAGTCCCAAATGCCCAAATAAATTCACCATATAAGACACTTTTCAGGCCTTCTAACAGGCTCCATGAATGTCCAAGGCCAGCTGCATCCCTGGCCTCAAAAGAGAGATTGAGCTTTGTTGTTACTCACGTTGTATGCACAAAGTGTCCAAAAGTCTGCCTCTGGGCACCTCAGCTCTCATTCTGTCATTTTCCCAAAGCTCACTAACTGCAAGAGGGGAGGATTTGTTGCACAGTGTGTGCATTAGAAGTGCTCCTTCTCTGTACATAAAGGAAGAAACTTCATTTACTAACTCAGAGAATCTGAATATACTTTCTTAATAGAATAAAGAACAAAAGGTACCCAAGAATGTGAAACATCTCATTTAATAAAATGATCAAGTGTACCTCATAGCTCCTAAATATCAAAAGAAATGAAGAAAAAAACATAGTGGGTAGCATCTCTCCATATTCATAAGTTAATTTTGGGCCCTGGTGTGCTACTGTAGGAACTGCAGTTGTCTGAACCATAAAATAAAAATGCCAGTGATCACCATTCTAAAGTCTGACTTTACTTCAAATCATTGTCGCAGAAGAGATATTGTTTGTCTGTATTTGCAAAGTAGGGAAACTTTACAAAATATTAGATGCCACTGCAAATGCTGACTTTTAATGTGTATTTCCATAACAGAACAGACAATTATGTACACAATAGGAAAAACAGAAGGGATACTAACGGTAGAAGAAGGAAGTAAAAAACATCACAAGTGTTTGCAAAAGGTGGATCAGAAAGAGCTTGAGTATTTAACTCTGATATGCAGCTTCTTTGCACAATGTATGTTTGAGGAAAGATTGACAAGAGAAATAACCTAAGTTCAGAATATAGACACTGTATGTAGGTTTAAAAGATTATTGTGAGTAGATCTATTAACCTGGCTGGAAAGGAATATAAAATATAGCATAAAAGAGTTGGAAATACCATGTGGTAGAGTGGTCTGAAAGAAACGTGAAGAGACCAATTGACACTGTACCCGTGACAAAATCCACAGAACAAAAGCACAAGTATATTAAGCAATTCTTATACTGTTATTTTATGTTGAAGTATTTCAAGTTAGAAAGTGAGATTTTGGCTATTAAAACAAAATCTTTTCTATTTGACAAGAAATATCACTTGACATGCAGAAAGTACTGATGGGTATGAATAATTAGATGAGAAAACCTGGAGTACAAAAAGCAAAACTTTAATTCCAACATTGGCTTGGATCTCATGATGCAGCCATGATAGTCATGACATATAATATTATTTCCATTAAAAGATATTGAATCCTTCTGAAAGCAAAATCCATGGGCATTCCTAAATACTAAGGAAGCCCATTACAAAGTCACGGAATGATAATCAATGGCTGCATTAGCAATGCTATCCTTGACACTTTAGGTAATAAGTAAGGTAAGTAATCAATGGATTAATAGTTTTTACACATATTTCTCAGAAGCGCTGTCCAGGGAAAAAGAATCATTATCATCCCTGTGCAAACACCAATCTAAGGCACAGACAGAACATCAGATCTAATTACGGTTGCACAGTAAATCTGAAGCATAGCTGGGAACAGAGCACGAGGTTACTAACTCCCAGCTGGGATTCTAACTGCATAAAAACACTACCATTGGCTGAGATCATATTGCTAAGTTACACTGCACTGAGAGAATTGGAATAGTAGCCATCAGACAACCATTATATTTGTACAACACCTGAATTTATAGGATCTGGTCTAAATCTTCTTTACGGGCTTGAAATAGAGTGAAGTTAGTGGAGTCTCAATGGAGCCTGTGAAAGTGCTGTTAGATCAGAACATAGCAGAGAACCATGACATATATTCTTGAGGTAAAACACAGCTTTCTAAAGTAATGTGGGATGAAGGCATAATTTGTTGCAGAATGAATTCTCCCAGAGAACAGTTTGATTGCTTGGAATGATTCAAAAAAAGCAAAGCTTTTTGTTCTGTGATAAAAACAAAAATCCCTCCATAAAGCTTTCATTAAGAATTTCACTATTATTTGTTATATAATTTAACATTCAGCACACTTTAATATCTTGTTCTTGAATACTCTTCTTCCTTCAGGCAAAAGTTACATAGTATTGCAGCAAACCAAAAAAGGGCTTGAAACCAGCACCAAAACCTTATATTCACTCATTTGCAAACCTAAACCTCCATTTCAGTATGCAGAACCTTTCAGACTGCATCTGCAGTTTAATGGGAAAAAAACAGGCTTTAGCAGGTTCAGCCAAGGCAGAGAAGAACTGTCAGAAATTCAGCAAAGACAAATGCAAGGTCCTGCACCTGGGGATGAATAACCCCCTGCACCAGTACAGGCTGGGGCTGACCTGCTGGAAAGCAGCTCTGTGGAGAAGGAACTGGGGGTCAACAAGCTGTCCATGAGCCAGCAGTGTGCCCTTGTGGCCAAGAAGGCCAATGGTATCCTGGGCTGTATTAGGGAGAGCATTACCAGCAGCTCGATGGAGGTGATCCTGCTCCTCTGCTCAGCCCTAGTGAGGCCACATCTGGAGTGCTGTGTCCAATTCTGGGCTCCTCAGTACAAGAAAGACATGGAGCTCCTGGAGCAGGTCCAGCAGAAAGCTACAAAGATGATTAGGGAACAGCAGCATTTCTCTTGTGATCTCTCTTCCCAGAGAAGTTGTGGGTGCCACATCATTGGAAGCCTCCAAGGCCAGAGTCAATGCAGCTTTGAGCAACCTGGTTTAGTGGAAAGTGTCCCTGCCCTGCCAGGGAGTTGGACTAGATGACCTTTCTTTAAAGTTCCCTGCCAAACAAACCATTCCATGGTTCTATGAAGCGGTGACTGTATCATCACCAGAAAACTCACAGAGGAGCCTGGCCCTTCTGAGAGTTTTTGGAACACATTTCAATACACTGATGATGAGACTGAGACAGAAATCATGCCACAGACCTTGTTCATCAACTGTTTCTCAAGAAAATGGTTTATTCTACTGCCCTCTCTGCTATAATTTTACTTAAATCAATACACCCTTAAATAATCGCACTTCCTCACTCTACATATTAACCGTCTCGTCATAAATAGCTTACAAGAAAGAAACTGTACTACAATTTGTTTTTCCACTGTAAATCTGTCACCTTTCTCAATACTATCACAGTGAAGTAACTAGAGCCAGGAACTAATGAATGGACATATTAATCCACAAAATCCAACCATGCTAATTATGAAAGATGAATTATGCAGCAAGTTCCCTATTTGTAGTCCAATTCTCTATTTGTTTTATGGAATCTCATTATACTTCAGAGATAAAATGCTTAAAACAAACTTCCTCTTTTAAGCATAATTTTAGACTCTGAAGTTATATTGAAAGATGTGAATGAAGGCTGACTGGTTGTTTTTTTGTTTGTTTTTTTTTTAAATAATACCATCATCATTATAAACAATTTTCTTTCTGACTTTAATATTTTGTAATTTCTTCCTAAAATAATTAAAGCAATAAAGTAAAAATATAAAACACCTGCTGCTTTGAACATTTGCATTTTCTTCCTAAATGGATGGGTGAAATGACGTCATGGTTAATTGGCACTTTTGAATTAAGATAATTAATCAGAAATGAAACCATAAGGAGAGTGGGCTGGATTTTTAATCTAGTTTTCAGTAATGACTGATTTTGCTCAAGTAAAATAAGTAGCATTTTTTGGTTAGCTTCTTGCAGGTGAAATCGTTGAAAATCTGAAGTTTTAGAGTTTTAGATGGTTGATTTACGGCTTTGAGTTCTGCATAGGAAAGTCCAGTTGATGAATACTATTTTGTATTTTTTTGAAATACAGGTTTGAGGTAGAAAGATATGGCAGGGAAGGACTTGTTAAGTGACTTTATTTTAATTCTTTACATTAAACATATAAAATGTATTTAAAAAGCAGGAAAAATGTTTAATATAAGAGACTATCCTCTACTAGGGATTGTGGTGAGTTGACCTTGGGTAGCTGTTAGATGCATCCAACTGCTCTCTCACTCCCACTCTTTAATAGGAATAGGGGAGTAAATAAGCTAAAAAACACTCATGGGTGGAAATAAAGAGAGAGTGCTGGAGATCACTTACCACTGAGTATCACAAGCAACACATATTCAACTTGGGGAAATTTAATTTAATTCCTTGACAATCAAAAGTTTAACCGAATGGTGAGATACAAAGACAGAAAGTAAAACACCTTCCTCCCAAAAATGTTTTTTTCCCCAGACTCAACTTTGGTCCTTCATTCCCAACCCTTTGACCTCCTCCCTCATTAAGCCGTGCATGGAAGATGGGGAATATGATCACTCCATAACAGTTTCTTGCTGCTGCTTCATCCTCTTCACACTTTTCCCTTGTTCCAGAACAGAGCCTCTCCGTGGGTTGCCGTCCTACAGCATAAATCTGCTCCAACATGGGGTCCTCCATGGGCTACAGTGTCAATATATGCTCCACCATCCTTACACAGGCAGCAGGGGAATCCGCTCTGGTATCTGAAGTACCTGTTTCCCCTCCTTCTCTGACTTTTTCTCTGACCTTACTGTTTGCAGAATTATCCCTTGTGCTTTTTCGCCAACCCCCCCCCCCCCCCCCCCCCCCCCACTGTTGTGCAGAGTTTTGCTCTTCATTAAATATACTTTCCCAGAGGCACCACCAACTTGGCTAATGGGTTCAGTGCTGTCCTCTGGTTAGTCTTTTAGAGAGTCAGCTGGAAACAGCTGTGTCTGACAGGGGCAGCCCCTGGTCTCTTCTCACAGAGCCGACCCCTGTAGTGCCCTTCACGATACCAAAACCGTGTGATGTACACCCAATATACACTAACACTGGAAGGATGCCTTTACATCTCCTATTTAAAACATGTACAAATGCACCTTCAAAAAAACCCCCAAAACCCCCCCAAAAAAACAAAACCCAAACCAAAAACCCTCAGGAAGGAGGAACTGAAAAAGCGTACTACTATGAATGCTTCAGAAAAAAACAGATAAAAGAGGATTGCATTGTTATGATCTGGAATAAAGAACCAAACAATCAGTTTTCCATGCCTAGAAAGGATGGAACCTGAATCAACGGGTTTAAATTACAGCTAGGAAGATTTAAGATAGATATTAAGTAAAACTTTCTAATGACATGGATCATGATACACTGAAACAGATTGCCTGAAGAGCTTTTAGATTTTTAGTCATCGGAAATCTCTAAGGACAGGTTAGGTAAACATCTATCAGAGTTGACAGGTACAGTTGATTTTGCCTGCTGGCAAAAGTATAGGGTAGATGACCTCCTGAGGTCTCTTTCAGACTGCTTTTCTCCCACTCTGTGATAGGCAGTGATTTAGCCTACAAGTACACTCATGACTTCAATGGGTATTTATAGAAAAAAGTACTTCTCAAAAGGACATTTGCAGAGATGTCTGTTTTTCTGAAAGTAAGGAGGTATGCACAAAAGGAGTAGAGATCCTGGCTGAAAATGTCATCCATTTTTTTTTCTGATCAAAAAATTAACATCTTAAATAGATTTTCTGAACACTACAGATGGGTTTGAATTTTCAAGAGGGTGTGCATGGAAAGCCACATTGCCTCCCTTACTATCGCAAGCAGAACAAGACACTGAAACACATTTAAGTGTCTGTATGTCTACAGGATATGACTTTTGTAGGGCTTTAGCACTGGGCAGTTAAATGGCTCTCAGAAGATGGTATATCTTTGCCTAACTGCCCACACTTCATCTGGATGATTATTATAAGAAACTTGGAGTTCTTTCACTGAGTAATCTACCAAATACCTGCAGTTACAGACATTTGCACATCTACACCTGAGACTTCTTTTGGAGTCAGTGGAGAGGAACAGGCCCTTTGTTCAGCTGACTTATTTTCAGTGTTGCCTTTAGAATAAGATGATTTTTGCCCTGGAAGTACTTCTTTAAGACTGTGAAGGAAACTAGAAGTGAAAAATGAATAGTTGAAAAATGGACATATGTAATAAAAAGATAAGTAAATGAATATCACTCTTCCTTGGGTAGATTTTCACATTGTATATCATCACTTCATTGTCTTTCACATACCTTTTTTTTCCCACAGCTTCTGTGGAATAGGAAAAGCTCTTGACTTCTTTTTGAAGATGTGGAAATGAAGCACAGGATGGTTATGAGAATTGCCCAAGGTTATACCACAAAATTCAACAGAAGAGAAGCCTGAATCTAAGTTTGTGAAGTCTCTAACTGTTCCACTGGTTTTTTCCTTTTTTTAAATAATAAAAATGAATTTTTAACAAAGTATGTGTTCCTAAGTCAGTCATCATCAAAAGTCTGCCACTATCGCTGCTCTTGACTTTATCCCTCCAAACAGACACTGATTTCCTTAGCTAGATTATTAAATGAGAAAAAAAAAGAAAATTGCTGTGTGTGAGAAGGAGTGAGAAGTCTTTCTAATTAGAATGCTGCAAAATATTTGAGGATTACATAATAGAAAATTGTCTGGTGCTACAAGGATGGCAAATTTGCAAAAACATATCTTCAGAATGAGCATCATCTTACAAGCATCCATATGGTAAAGCATTCATTATTTCTGATTTGGAAATGAATAAATTATCTTCCAGGGCTAAAACATATATACACACACACACTTATATTCAAGTACTATGTATGTATTCATACTTACATGACACATAAAAGCATTTCTTAATTTTCATTAGTTTGATCCAAGAGTGAATCCAACTGTTTTCTTCAGGATCCAACTGTTTTCTTCAGAATGCCTAGCAAAAGGAAAACAGAAGTATGGAACACAGGAGTTGATAAATGCCTAGTGCTTTAAGTATTTTTTGATCAAGAAGAACTGCTAAGCATATTTTTAAGGGGAAAATCATAGTTTATCTTCAGCTATGTGGCAAGTGGCACCAGTCCCACCGAAGAGAAGATACCCAAGACAAATAAGCTCTAAGAAAGTTTTTTAGCTTCAAACTTTTCAGCAAATTCAATAGGCCCTGATGTCCACAGTTTTGCCATAAATATTTGAGGTAAAATCCCAGTCTAATTTTGGCAGAGTAACAACAACCCCTCAGTGTGAACAGAAAAACCCATTTTCTTCTAGGTTCATTGGAGCTCTAGAAGCTAATGCCTGAAATGAGAGTAGAGAAAATAACTCTTCCGCAGGGTAGAAAAAACATGTAACAAAGAATCTCTAGGACACACAGAAGTACTTCCTGACACACATTAAAGCCCTAGCTTCTTTTCCATCTCCCATGATATTCGCCAAAGCTATGTGTGTATACAGTCAGCTCTTATATTAATTATCTTATATTGGAAATAAATCTCACTTGTGATAATATACCCTGCTTCTCAATACACAGAGACTTCAAAGAGCATAACTTGTAAGTCCTCTGGTAATTCTGCTTGACTGTTTATGCACCTTGATCAAGGTGAAAAGAGCCTGTAAGGTGTGAAGAAATACAAATCTGAAATATTATTGAATGTTTCTGAATAATCTGTAAAATGTTACTGCTAAAGTTCTTAAAAATTTAGAGATGGTACAGCTAGTTTTAAACAATCCAGCACAGCAAGCCTCAGGGGTAACCTTAGATCAGGGGTAATGCTGGCAATGACAAGAAGCAGCTACAATGCACAGGATATTTTTTTTTATTTGATATGTGTGAAACAATACATCCATTAGCAGCAATATTTTGTTCAGACTACAAGATTGTATCCAATAACATTAGTGATAAAAGTAGCTGTCTATATGTAAATATTAATTCACCTTTTTCAGCAAAACTAAGAGAACCAAGGAAAACTGAACCAAGCTCCCTCCTGTTAGTAGTTCTAGGGACAAATCTGGCCTCTAGCTGGAACAAGCCCTTAGTGAAGTGCAGATGGTGTCTCTGTGTTGTGGTCTTTAAATGCATTACACAATGAATTCAGACCCTAATTTTTCTTATAATACAACATATGTGAGTGTTTTATGTATTCTCAGTGAGTTAAGTCAAACTATATTCACTTGGTAAACTCCATGCAGAAGTCCTCCACAGAGGAGGAAACTGGTTCTGCTATGTACAGAAAAATAAATTTACAGCAGAATATTGTTCTCCATCAAAATAATAATTTAAGAATAAATATGTAGAATTTTAGTCTTTCTTGAACAGACCTATTTTTAGTTATCTGGTCTAAAATCCAACTAATTTAATTTGCAAGCTTTTTCTAAAGTACAGTAAGATGGAATTCTAAAATATCCATCCTTTTCTTAAAATCCACTTCTCTTTGATAAATAATATGGTATGTGTAAACCAGTAAAATCAATACTGATTCAAAGATATATATCAATGAATGTAAAGATTCCAGCAAATAAAACAGCTGAAATTGAATTTTTTTTCATTTCTGCAGATTCTTCCAATGATACAGAAATTTTAAACAGATTTGCAGATTACTATGTGATTTTTCAATGAGTGTTCTGCACAGAGATTCTTAACTCTATTATGTTTTACATATGCCAGATTATGTGGCAAGAGGAGGCCCTGCAGCATGTAACTCATGGCCACATGGTTGGTCCACAGGAAAACTGGGACCCAGCAGCTGGTGTTCTGAATCATTAGGGGTACTGAAAATTGAAGCACAACAGGCATGTTATTCTAGAGCTACACTAATAAAATCTTGCATTTCATTACTACCTCTGCTTTCTGTCATGGGATTTACTTTGCCTTTTATTTTTATATTTATGCGTAAATATACTATTTAATGTATTATATATCTTTTGTAAGGCTTTATCTTTACTGCTGCTTTTTCTATCACCAAATAAAAATAGTTCTTCTTTTTTCTTTTTACAAATTCCTCTTTTTATATCCACTACAATTCAGAAGGTAGTTTTACTTTAAGAGTGTTCGAATGTTGTGTCCAATCTTTTCTTCTTTGCTTAGCCTGCAAATTCCAGATACAGTTTGCTCTTTTGAATTAATGTGCATGGCTTTTCTATATTAAAGTCCTTAAACTCTCAATCCAGTCATTGTCTCTAATTGGTTCTCACAATTACTTAAAGTTTGACCTTTCAAAATCAAAATCCTTACTTACAGACATGCTTTTGTTTGTCCTACTGTTTCATTTAAACTGGATCAGATGGGGATCATTAGATTCAAGGTTTTCTGCAGAAGGCTCTTTTACAATGTGACTCTTATGTTGCCATGTACTTCATATTACATTCATGTCTTATAACTTCTATTTTAAAGTATTTATTGAAGATAAAGGACAATGACTGAGCAAAGGAATTTTAGATATTAATATATTGTATGCCATGCTCCATCTAAACCCAATGGTATTAAAATCATAAATTCAAGCATTCCAAAACAGGAATTACAATGCAAAAATTGAAATTATCCTGACAACTAATTATACCCATTTCTCATGTACATCATTTTAAAGTATTTAGTTATGTGATCAAATCTCACTTACATTTCCACAGGATTTCTCTCTCAGGTGGTGCACAAAAAGCATGAAGACGAAGCTCTTGTCTTCGATTGGAAATATATATACCCCAGTTTTGAAAGAGGTGAATACTTCACTCAAATCTTTATACAAATATATCACAAGAAGGCAGAAATACTGTATTCCAAGTGACTGCTTCCCTTATTAGATTCAGTCACAGCAGTGTATATCTTTGTCACATTAGGACTGAATCCTCCTGAGTTCAGCAGGGAGCAACATGCAAAGAAGAGCTAATTAAATATCTCTGGTTTGGTGCAGCAAATTGGCATGGAAACACCTTTCCAGTATTTGTTAAAGTAGAAATGTGACTCATTCAAAACTCTAGCCTCACAAACAGTTTTGTGCTACACTAGTAGATGTTTCTCATGGCAACTAAAGACCATAGAGACCATTATAGCTCAAGTTTCTAAGTATTTAGGACAGTTTCTCTACGGTTTCTTTTACGTCAAAATGAAAGTATATTACAAATACTCTGAGTGTGACTTTTGAAGCCTTTCTTCAACAGTGAAAAAATGGTACCATTAATTAGCAATTGCACAGATTTTTTCATCTGTCCATTTCCAAGAAGTTTTGGAGATGGGAAGACTTAGGCAAGAAATTGTATGTCTGAATGTGAAATAAATATACTGCTCCATTTTGAATACTTCAAAATAAAAATTTTCCTTAGATGCAAAAAGGGAAGTAAACTTTTTCTTTTGTAATCTGATCCTGCCACTCACTTTCACGTTGACAAGGTTTATTTTAAAATAACTAGGTGAATTAGAAAATTTGGGGTAATTAATTCAACTCCGAGAAAAAAATCTCTAGTAAAATCCATAGGTTTTTAGAATGGTTTAAGTTTCCTAAATTGTTATGCACCACTTTAACACAATATCATTTGTCACAAGGAAGGGACCTTGCTTACTCAAAGTCATGAAGTTTTATTTTAATAGGGTGAACAGTATCACCTCTGTGATGATGAGGTTAATAAGGAAGGTGGGAAAACATTATTAAAGAGCTCTCAAAACCCATGATGTTCATAAAAGAGTTTACTGCTGTTAAAACACACAGGTTGAATTGAGTTTTGTTATTTTGTCAGGAATACCTTAGGTAGGAGGAATGAAGTGAAAAAGAAGATTTGATATAATTTCTAATAAACATAAAAAAAAGAATTTTTTTTATTTGTAAAAATGAAGTACAATTCTTTGTATTCAAAGAATTCTTTGTATTCAAATGCTACTGTATTTTTTTCATAATTTTATTTCTATTGGCCATGAAATACTACCTTTCAAGTAAACCACAGTCTGCTTTTCCTTTTTTTTTCCCCCTTTCCACAGTTACCATGACAACCATAGAATTTTGGTAGGGATAAAAGATTTGACAAGCATGTTGTCTTTCTGTTTTTAAAGTCTTCATGGCAATATAGATGATCAGACAGGCATTACTAAACAAGGCTGAGCATTATGCAAGTGTGAAAGCTATATAAATAAGGAGGTCAGAAAAAATGGTATTTCCTGTCAAGACCATGATACAAAACAACACAGGGATTCGTCATTGCAGTAAAAAACATTAAAATTGTTATTTACAATTTATGGAAGGGGGGTGGGGAAGGATATTTTCAGCTAGGGCAAATGGATCTGATACAAATGGGAAAAGGTGTACAAAGAACAGCTCAACATCAAGATCAGTGTAATATCAGTCCTACCTCTCAATTAAATTAGAGAAGTTTAAAGAGTAGTACAAAAAGCAAACATTCTCTGCGGATTCAGATCTCACTCCATATTACCAAGACATCAGAGCCATACACCCTTTTTCTAGATATTAAAACTATTAAACAGCTTTTGATAAGTCTGAGGACAGACATTTCAAATTCATGACATTCTAATTAAAATAAAAAATGTGGTACTTCAAAAAAGGGTTTCATTTTGATTTGGTAGTAAAACTAAACTGTGAAAAAGTCTCCTAGAAACAGAAATGTGGAAAACATATCACTTTGACATGATTTTCGTTTAGCTAAAATTAAAAAAAACAAACCTGTAAGAATTTTTTTGTTAATTTGTTAGATTTGCAAAATTTATCCTATGTGTTATTTTTATGGCTACTAGTTAGTTCATGGCGTATCAGCTGCAGCACTACGACTGGCATGTGACAGTAAGAAAAAATAATGAGATATTTTGTTATTCTTAAAATCAATACCAATAACTGATTTGGGCACTTTTGGAACACTGGTCCTTTTTTTTCCCCCCTGTTTCAAAACACTTCATTACAAATACAAATAAGAGATTCTTTAATGTGGCTTTAAAACTGCTTCATGTTTTCTTTTCAAAGCATCCTTTATCTGAGAGAATTTCAGTTAAAATTAAAAAAAAATTTCCATTCTATATTAAAACCATAATTTCAGTTACATATATTTAGTAGAAAGAATTCTGATCAGTTCAGCTGGCTGTAAATAACTATTTGGGTTCCCTATTTAATTTGTGTATATAGTGGCATCAACTGTGCACAAAATATTAACTACATTGGAATGTATATTGTGGGAGAGCCACTATACTGTATCACTATTTCACTATTAAGCTCTATTTCAAACTCTGAACTAAATTTCTGAATTTTTGTGAAAAAAATGATTTTTTTTTTCTCTTAGCCAAGAGAAAATGGGCAGTTCTTATAACTACTAGTTCTTGCTAGTGAAGGCCTGATGAGTACTCAATATCATAAGTACATACACTGATACTGGACAAGCCGCCAAACTTCATCTGTTCAGTGACATTTGTGAAGAAAAATCAGACAAATCGATTAGGTTGCTTAAGACACACAGTTCAACACTAACTTGGAAGTAATTAAAAGGAATTCTGCTTAGCAGTGTAGAGGACAATTTTTGACATTTTGACAGGCTCATTTTGCTTGTCTAGCTAAGCCATAGCTAATTACTTCTTTTAGCCAAATTAGACTAAGATGGCCTGGATGGCTGGACAAGAAGGTAAGAAGCTATTTGGACGGGCAGGATCAGAGTGGGTAGCACTCTACATGGCTGCCTCTGACAAGTGGATACCACAGGGGTCTGCACCGGGTCCTGGCAGGTTTAAGAGCTTTGTCAGTGATCTGCAGGTAGTAGTGGAGTGCACTTTCATCAGGTTTGCAGATTACTTCAATCTCCAATTGGGGAGAACAGTAAATGTGATGCAGGGCAGGGCTGCCATCCAAAGGGATTCAGGAAAGATCAGGAAGGCTCCAACAGGAATCACAAGAAATACAACAAGCATTGCACCTGAAAAGGAAGAGTCCCAGGCACTGCCAACACATGTTGAGGACTGATGAAACTGGCACAGATCACTGAAGTGTTTTCTTATAAAGACATCATATTTGAAGACATTGGAAGGTGGATATTAGTAGTGATATCTCTATTTCTGTTGTGTTTGGTCACATCCTCCTAAGCTTTGATATTGCAGGGAGTAATATAACTGTCACCAGGCTCTGCTCTTCTGTGTGGCACAAGGAACAGCACCATTCTGAAATTTATTATCAAGTGAGAAGAGGCAAACAAAGCAACTTTTCTGGGGTCATTCACTACACTCATGAATTTCCACATATGCGTCTCTCTGCACATGCAAAAGCATAGCTGCATAATTAGAATTTTTAGTGCAAATAATAAAAGATTGGCAATAAAGGCAAAGATATTTCTATAGATTTTCCTTCTATTAATTTCAGAATTAATTAACCTTGAACAGAAAACTGTGAACAATAGAAGTCTGAATTATTCTGTATTTTAAATCTTAGCATTTGCAACATAGAGCAGGAAAATCCAGAAAAAACAAATTTGAAGGATCAGCTTCTCCTTAATTGTAATTTTTCATTCTATCACTTCTGGTGTTATTTTAGGTTGAAGGACACAGTGCACAAACAACAACCACCTCTCAAGAACATTGAAAGGTTTCAGCTTAATTCAAGGCAACACAGAATGTTTTTATACATCATGCCTTACCTTTAACTGTTTGGTGTACAAAAAATATTATTGCAGACATTGAAAAGGAATATTAAGACTTCATAATTATTATCTAGGTATGTTTAAAAAAGGATCAATTAATTATGTTGTAGTTCTGTCATCCAGAATGTTTTCTTAAGTAATTTGCAAATAAATCTTAAAGGATGAATGATATTAAAATTATCATGTCAGTTAAGAAGAACTGATACATGTTGTGTAACAGGCTGGATGGTTGCTCAGGACTGAGGCTAATTAAAAAGAATTATTACAATTGTTCAGACTCTGCACACATCCATTGACTGTAAAGCCTAGCCCAAGGGGTTTTTCACCTTGATAGGTCTGCCTCTTCTTGGTAAAAGCAACAATGGCAAGTATGATGGTAATTTAAATTAATTAATGCATGGAAAAAAATTTCATACACATATACAAAGCAAATCTGACATTGTGTTTTGAGGTGATTACAAATCTGATTGGTAAAGACAATGTCAAAAGCGTGTCACTTGGCTTATTATGTGACTTTCTAACTAAAATTTGACATTCAGCAACAATCAGTGTAAAACATTTGTGTTATCTAGATGAGAAAAAAAAACCCTTTATAACTATACCATCTCCAAAACAAATTGTAAATGGAAAAACATAAAGAAATTAATGAGTTCAGAGCTGTCTGTTCTTGACTTATTAATTTGTGTATTGGTGATTAGAAATAAATAATAAAATCAATTCTTACAATGTTTCCATGTGACATGATTATTGACTCAAGCAATAAATAATATATATAGAATTCTGAATTGCTCAGTAATCTGAATTCATTTTTAAACATCATGCATTTTAATGCTGCCATATGTGAGATTGTGCCTCTAGGAACACAGAAAGGAGGTCACACTCACAAGACACAAATTTTTCTTGGAAAACCTATGTCTGCAAAAGCCTTTAAGGTTTACTGTGTAACCAACTTAACATGAGCTCCCAGCATAATACAGTGACTAATGTAGCTCTTAATTATATATGGTGAAGACAAATAAGACAGACTATAGATACCATATTTCATCTGTATGTTATTGTTGACACCATTACTAGAATAACACATCCAATCCTCAGGTATACACCCCAAAACTGGAAGGTCTCTGAAAAAAAACAGGTTTTCAAAATCTGCAATACAGCAAAACTTCACAATGAAATTTCAGTCTGATTAATTTATAAAATAAGTTAATCGTGGTCTGCAAGTAACCTCCCCTATTATCCCAGACTTAGCTTCAGATAGATCCTGACCTACATTCAGGTGGATTTCAACATGAAAGGAAGTCTTCATCTATCCAAAAGGCGGAAAAAAGTTCAACATCTAAGCATTAATAAACACTGAAGTCAGGCTAGAAATAAGGTACACATTTTAAAGTAAGACAAGAACAAAAAGAAACTTCTCCCAAGATATGTTGATTTCTATATTGTTTTCTCTCCTGATATAAAGAGTGGTGCCTGTTTAAAAACACCCTCTAGTTCAATCTGAAGATAAGTAAGGGATATACAAAATGCAGGACAAAGAATTATGGTCTGTTTGAAATACGAAACAATATCAAATGACTGAAGTGACAAGAAGCAGCCGGGAACATGCCAGTAAAATACATTTTTACTGCAAAACTTATTTTTGCAAACTAGTTGAAGACACAGATTTGGAACAAGGCCTTGGCTTTGCCCTATTCTGTGTGACCCTGAAGAAGATGAGAGCCCTTGGGAGGAAGTATGTTCATTCAACTAATAGCACTTTTTGCTTCTGACCTTTCTTTAGGGGTATCTCAAGTTCACCATGTTCCTAATTTTTCTTGTTTTGTCTCCTTTCTTTAGTGTTGTGAATGAAACCTCATTGATGAGTATTACTTGGGCACCATCTTCGATTTAAAGGCTTTGATCCCCACATCTTGAAAAGTACAGTTTGTCTAAATCTGCATTCTTTGGCATAATGTCCCTAATATTCAGTCCTTTCTATCCATTCATGCAGCTAAACTCTTATCATTTTCCATTCTAAATATTTTGACCTCTTTTCTCTATTCTTGACACAATAGCAAATATTTATTTGTCAACAACAGAGCAAAAGGTGCTTTCCAAGCCTTCTGTTTTAGATATCTTGTCTCTCTTTGTGTTTCTGAATTTGCTTCTCTTCCACACTGCATTAGGACACACAACATTGAGTTCTAGTTTAACACTGAAAAACCCAATCCTTCTTACAGAAAACCTATGATGTCAGCAGTTATTCTTCATTTAATACCTTTTAAAATAAGCACCTTCATGTTTTCTGTTATGATTCTTATGTCTGGGAAGAGTGCCCAGTGAATCTCACTAAAAATATCCCATCACTTTGCTTCAAACTCCTCCTCAGACCTCATTGCTCTTGTGTTTCTCAGACACACACTATGAGACCTACCACATACTCCAAAATTACCAAGTTGGTCTCCTGCATTTCCTCAAAATCTCTGGATAGGCATCTATTGTCTCTTGCTTTACACACAAATGATGAGATTTTTGGAACAGTGAACTGTTACTTCGTCCTGCCTTCCACTGTGACTACTAACTTACTACCTACCACTGATTTCCCTTGTACAAGAGGAAATGTGATGCAGAAAATTTCTATTGAATTGCTCCCAGGAGAAAGTATTATTATAAGGACTGCAATTCTCTACCTACAAATGAAGAATATAAGCTCTACGAGACATAGAGACAGATTTCTGGATTTTACTTACAGGCTTGACTTAGGACTATGCAAAATTCTACTTCTCAAAAGGAGTTTGGGAAGGTCGTTAACTTCAGGGATCACATGAGGAAGGAATGATATCTGCCACCTTTAAGAGCCCATGGGAAAAAAAGGGGTCATTATGCTGCCCTTACCGAGGGAACGGAGTTGTATTTGATCCTTGAAGAAATGTTCAAGGCCATAAGAAAGTATATCTCATCCTCCCATTCACAGGCATGAAGGTTTGTCCTCAGACGGCATTACTTCTGGCACAAATTAATTATTTCAATGTCAATTCTGGCTTCCACTGTTTTACTTGCAGAAAGAAATGGTTTTGTGGAGGCATCTTTCAAAATCACTTAATTTTCTACGGTAATTTTCCATTTTCCCCTGAGCAGTAGAAAAGTATAGGAGACACAGGCTGGCTTCAAAGCTCAGACAGAAGAAGAAAGACCAGTATCTCAAAGAGATCTAGGTATTACAGTTCCTTTGGTGAACTGCTTCTACCAAGAAATCACAACCAAGAATCATACGTGAGCTGGTCATCTCCCAAACCTTCATTAAGTCTATAAGTACAGTCAATACAGTTTAAAACTATATCTAATATTACATCTAAATGATTGTATATCTTCTATATTCACCACCTTCCTCATATATGCCCTGAATACTAGTGAACTAAACACATGTAATAATCTCTTTAATCCCTGACCATAAATTCACTAACAAAACAGACAGACTACTGCTACTTAAAAAGGCCATATAGTTCAAACATAGTTGTACTTCTGCATTAAATAAGTGCTTCTGAAAAAAGTATCTGCAGACTTCAGTGAAGACTAAGACAAGCAATTAGTTCTCAAGGTACATATTAATGGTAAACATTTCTATTTAGCTTTTTTTTTCATTTGGGAAATGCAATTGAAAATACATTTGTTCGTTCAAATTATTGTACTGTTCAAATCACAGAATGGTTAGGTTGTAAGGTCATCTGGAAGTCATCTGGTCCTACTCCCCTGCTCAAGTAGGGACACTTATAACCAGTTGCCCAGGATCGGATTAAGACAACTTTGGTGTATCTCCAAGGATGGAGACTCCACAACATCTCTAGGCAACCTGCACCAGGGCTTGGTCACCCTCAGAAAAAGAAGTGTTTTCTGATGTTCACAGGGAACATACTGAGTTTCAGCGTCCATTGCTGCTGGTCCTGTCACTGGCCACCACTGAAAAGAGCCCATCACCATCTTCTTTGCATCCTCCTGTTGGGTACTTATATGTGCCCCATCTGCTGGCCATACTTTACCCAGTGCAGACCAGAATATCTTTCACCTTCATTTCTGTCATAATGCTGGCTCATATTCAAGTCAGTGTCCACCGAGGACTCCGAGGTCCTTTTCTGCCAAGCTGTTTTCCAAATGTGTGGCCCCCAGCAACAAGAAGGACTTCTATAAGCACATGGGAGACGAAAGGAAGACTAAGGGAAATATGGGCCCATTGCTCAACAAGACGTGGAAAATGCTGCCTTTGCATCAGACTTTACTGGCATGACCGGCCCTCAGGAATGCCGTGTTCCAAAGACCAGGGGGAAGGGTTGAAGCAAGTTTCTTGCCATGTTTAATTCCATTTGGACTTTGCTGGATGGATTCCATCCATTGCTGGATGCCCAGCAATGTTTCTGTATTCTCGCAGTTACTGGTCCTTGCTTTCATCCTCTGTATGCTTCTATTCTGTGTCTGAGTATTGCTAGGAGCACCTTGTTCATCCATCCAGGCTTCCTAGCATTTTTGCCCAACTTTCTATTCATTGAGACGGACTGCTCTTGAGCTTGGAGTAGGTGACCCTGAAATATTAACTGACTTTCTTTAGTCCCTCTTCTTTCTAAGACTTCATTCCGTAGGATTACTTCAAACAGAACTTTGAAGAGGGCAGAGTTTACTCTCCTCGAGTCCTGGGTCATGAGCTTGTTTTTCCCCTCCTCTCTGCCCTCAGGATTCTGAACTCCCCTATCTCGTGGTCTCTGCCACCAAGACTGCCTCTGATTTACACACCTCTGTGTTGGTATGAAGTCCAGCAGATCATCTCTCCTTTTTGGCTCCTCTATCACTCAGAGGAGGAAGTTATCAACAATGCAGTCCAGGAATCTGGATTGCTTATGCCCTGCTGTGCTGTCCCTCCAGCCAGTGTTCAGGTGGTTGAAATGCCTCACAAGGATCAGGGCCTGAGAACTTGAGTCTGCTTTCATCTGACTGTTGAGGGCCTCATCCACTTGCTTTTCCTGGTCAGGTAGCCTATAGCAGACACCCACTATAATGTCACCTTTACCTGTCCTCTCAGCTGCCTTCTCATCCATCCCCAGCCAGAGGTCCATGCACTCCAGCTGCTCTCTCACATAAGGGGCAGCTCCTCCCCCCAGTTTTATTCCTATAGTCCTTCCTAAAGACAGATATTCTTCCATTGCAACATTGCAGTCATGGGAGGCATCCCACCATGTCTCTGTGATCCTGACAAGATCAGAGCACATAGATCTCTGACTCATCGTGTTTATTCCCTATACACAGGCACTTCAGAGAGGCACCCAAGCACGCTGAGTTCCTGGAGAGGGTTTCGGGATTATGTTGTACCCAGAGTTACGATAATTAAAATAATTAAAACTGAAGAGATTTGATTAATAAATGGCACATTAGGATGATTTAATACAATTAACTAAATCAGTGAGCTAGAATACAGGGGTTTACGTGAAAACAATAAATATTTTTAACATTATCTCCTTTATTTCCTTACCTGAAATTAGAGCGTAATGTTGGCAATTCCCTTTAGAGTAAGAAGCAATTACTTAAGATGAAGCTATCTTAATTCAAAATCGATTAAAACCAACTCATTAACCAGAAACAAACCGGCACAAAGCCCAGTGGCTCTCACCTCGCAAAGCCAGCATGTGGCGCTGTCTCCTGCAGAAAAACAGGCCCGAGTTTCTGGAAGCTGGTCTGCAAAAAAGCTCATTTGAACATTATCAGACTACTCAGAAGCACAGGCAAGAAAATAATTCGTATATTTTAGCATAAAACCAATAATCTGCACTCGCAAGACTTTGTTAGTACTAATTCTACTTCTTCTAATAAGAAAAGATTATTTAATGTAATTTGACAAAAAAAAAAAAGTTAGCAAAACATACAAACGTGTCTATATGTCTATTTATCTCATTATAGACCACAATTAGCTTTATAGGTTGGTCGAACTGTATACATAATTTATTTCCAATTTTCTGTATTCTGTAGCCAATTTATTGACATCTTTAAAATGAGTGTACTTACAAACTTGTGTATCTTCTCTTTCCGTCTATTGGATATTTAGCCCATAGTGGGTTTTAGTTACCTACTAAATTCTTGAGCTACTGAGCTTGTTTCTTAATCTCCACATAATGGAACAGGACCTGTGTGAATACAGTTTTACTGGAAGTGAACAGCCAGTCTTTTGTGTGCTAACCAAGTCAGCCTTTACTGAAAAAGAATTCACAGCCTACACTGACGATCTCTGTAGCCATGAGCTTTCAAACAAAAGCAACAGAGTAAACTGTGTATTCAGTAACTTTTTTATTATTAAGGGCTCTATGCTCTTTACTACCAGACTTTATAAAACAAAAGAAATGGGATTCGTACCCTTTTACTTAAAGCTGGGGTTTATAATATATGACATAAAATGCATTGGTATTAACACGGAGTGGATATATCTACAGAACCACCTGGCCTCTCTAGATATACATCTGATTTACAATAGCTACATACATTTTCAGGCAGTTCTTATTATTTACTAAAATATGGTAAAAGTTCAATGCATTCAGTGTACCTGTAAACACTATGAATCAGCAAAGCAATTTTCTTTTCCTGACTCAAGGCAAAAAGTTGTGAAATTTTTAGTCAGGGCTTAAGAAAACCTATTTAAAAGCTTGTCGTGTAGCAACTGGGAAGTTCTGAGCTTACTTCTGAGGCCTCAACACTATTCTCACAAAAATGCACAAATGTGCATTTATTTCTGTGTTATTCTATAATGTCTTGTTTTTCCTTTGTAAATATAGAGCTGCTGGATTAGGCAAAGTAACCAGTTCTCTAGCGGTGAGAAATCAGTCAGAACTGGGGAAAGCATTTCTGAACCGCTTATGACGCCTGCTCACTGCAAGAGGAAAGGTAATCATTCCAACTGCAAAGATGAGGAAGACTTCAGGAGGTGTAGCTGAGATGGTCTTCCTTGCTTAACCAGGGCACTTCCAAATAGCTGGCAGAATACTCTAAACAGTGCAATCAGCAGGTGACCTTGTCTTTTGGGAGCTGCACTCCTTCAAGCATCCAAGGGCACAAAACTGTCATCTCCATTTCAGAGCACTTGTAGGACTGAATCTGGCCTACTGGCTTTTCTCAAATGAAGATTTCCGGTCAGCAGACAAGAGACACTGTAAGCTGCAAAGTAACATCTAAACTAAAATTTGTCTTGCTTTCTATGATATTTGTATGTTACCGATACTCGTGACAAGAGCTCTTCTTAATCTGTGCCTTTTGTGATAAGATAGTAAAACTATAGCTAGAGTATGAAGGTAGAATTTAACAACCGATTTACTAGTTTGGATGCAGCGGAACTTTTTATATTTTGGATTTCTGACATATATAGGTTTATGAAAGGTGTATGCATATAGTGTGGTAAGAATAATAACATTGGGGAATATGCTTTATTTCACAGTTGTGTCCATAAGAACATCCACAGAGGAATTATAGCTATGTAAAACTAGTACAAGCCAGACTGGTTGAAGATCTTGCTGTTTTTTATGAGATTTTAGATGACTTTCCTAATGAACACTTAGCTTATGCTAAAACTTGTTTCAGTAAAGATGACTCCTATAGTCTGTTTAATACAGGGTTTGATAACCACACTAAACTCCTACTTGTATTAGTAACTAATGTAGTATTAAACTCCTGAAACGGCCTAAGGTCTACTTATTTTCAAGTTCAGGAGGCTCAATCCACAGACTCCGGAGAGGAATGATCCACTTGCTCTTTCTAGCAGCACATACTTGCGACGGGAGGAGTCCATACAGCCTGAACAGGGAGAGGAATGTGGTACGTAACCTCTGTGCTACATACTGCGGCACGCGCTCCCAGCCCTGCAACTGAGGGCGCAGAGGGAAAGGATGTTAGGCTCATATATACTGTATGGTGGCCATTTTACACCTCAAGGCACTATTTTAATTTTTGCAGCTATTACCCAGAGGTATTTGGACTAATGACTTGTAGATTTTAATTTTTAAATAACTCTTCAGAGGAGCCTGTATGGGTTTCACCTTGGGACAAGCGCTCACCGCAGTGTTTCTCTGTAAGAAACACACCGAGTTTCAAAAAAGTGATTTCCACGCGTTCTTGTCACCCCGTCCTTTTCTTTTCTTCTTCTTCTTTTTATTTTTTTTTTCTTTTAAAGAAGAAATAAAAGGCACTAACCAGGGTGTAAAGACTGGTTACCTGTGCCCCGCCACTCAGTGGTGCGCCAGCGCGGCGGGACTCCCACCCCGCCCGCCTGCGGGCAAGGACAGAGCGTGTGGCTCCTGGGGCCGCTCCGAGCCCCGCAGGTGGCGGCTCCGGCGGAGGGTCCGGGGCCGGGGCGGCCCTGCCGACCTGCCCGCGGGCACAGGACCCGCCCGCCCGCCGCTGCCGCTCGGCGCAGCCAATGGCGCGGCCGCTGTCAGCATCGGCCCGCCCGCTGCCGCCGGGGGAGGGCTGTGAGCCGGGGAGGGAGGGAGGGAGGACGGGGGTGAGGGGAGTTGAATGATTGAACTTTCTTGTGTAGTTTCTGCGCGCAGAGGTGTCCGTCCCCGGCGCAGCCCGGCACCAGCCCGCCGAGCGGGAGCGAGCTCACCCCGGCGCCTGCCGCCCCCCGCACCGCCCGGCCGCCCCTCTGCCCTCCTCTCCCGCAGAGCGATGGTGCGGAGGGCACCCGGCGCGTCCCTCGCCCTGATCCTCTGGGTGACGGCCGCCTGCGGCAGCCCCGACGGGCCGGGGGCCGCCGCCTCCGCCCGCAGACAGGACGAGGTTTTCTCCACCGCCAGATGCACCTCCAGGTGCCTGAGCCTCCAGATCACTCGCATCTCCGCCTTCTTCAAGCATTTCCAGGTAGGGGCATGGCGCCGCGCAGGGGAGCCCCGCTGCCGCCGCCCGGAGGGTGAGTGTCCCCCGGCACCGGCGCGGCGGCGCGGGGTGGGGGCGGAAAGGACGGCCGGGGCCGGAGCGCCTCTTGGCAAACTTGGGGTGCCGCGCCCCCAGGGGATGGTGGGCGCGCTGCGGGAGCCGCCGGCGGCACCTGCAGTCTCCGGACAGGTGGGCACGGCCCCGCGGCAGCGCCGAGCGCCGCCGGTGCCGGTGGGTGCCGGCCAGGCTCGCCGCGGGCGGGTCGTGGGGTGCGGCGGGGACACTGCTCTGCCCTGGCTACTCGCAGGTGCCCAACGCTCCCGGCCGCTGCCCCTGTCAGGGCGGGACGGGCCGGGCCCCGGGAGCTGCCTCCGGCGGTGTCCGAGGCGGTGGTGCGGCGGGGCGGCCGCAGCTCGGTGCTCTCGGGCCGGGGTGCGCTCGTCCTGCCGGGCTGCGGGCGGTGCGGCCGCGATCCCCCGCCTGCCTGCGGTGCGCCCGCGGGTGGTTCGCTTCTCCAGCCTGGTGTGAAAGTTTGAGCCTATTTTTTAAGAGCGATAACCGGGAACGTGTAATATTTAGTTCCGACCTCCTGGGAGGTGAGGGTGGGGGTAACACTCTTTTTTTTTTTTTTTTCTCCTGGGACAGAGAGGCACATCTCTGGCTAACGGGAGTGAGGAAATAGGGATAAAGTGGGGGAAAAGTGGTTGAAGTAGCGGGAGACCTGCGGGGCATAAAATGAATTGCTGAAAGCAGTGCGGGAGCTGGTGCAAGAGCAGAGTGTGTCTGCCCGTCCTTTCCCCTTTTCCAGTTACACGCGCACCCTTCCCTTCTCCGTTCCCCACCTGTTCTACACTGCGCAAATATTAAAGCGAGTCGACTTCATCCGAATGATGGAAACCCTTCAGAGCTGCAAGTCCATCTCCCTCCCGAGCACCCAGGCCCCTTTGGGAAAGGGTTGGCCAGCTCGGTGGGAAGGGAGCCACACTCGCCATTTGGGATGGCACATCTCCGCACCACCCCGGGCACCCGGCGGGGAGCGCCGCTCGCTCACCCCGGGCTTTCCGGGCGGTGAGAAACCGGGGGGGCCTGGGCAAATGCTTTGGGTGGAGCAGCATTCGGGGCAAAGGTGTTGGCAGAAAAGGGAGGTTTGAGAGGTATTTAAGGATAACCCGATTAAAAAAAAAAAAAAAGCCAGTGTGAAAGGAAAGCTGAGTATGTGCGTTGCAACGGCAGCAGAAGTGTTTGGGTGTCTGCAACAGCATTTGGGTTGAAGAAACCGGGGGTGCACCCCGAAGAGGGTGGGGAAGGGATTGCCTTGCCCTGCCCTGCCCTGCCCTGTCCTGGCCGCCGCGGGGCTCCGCCGAGGGCGGGGGTGGAGGAGCGCTGTCATCGTGGTCCCTGCATCACGGGATGGTCTGAAAGGAGGGTACTCATTAAAATAGTTCATTATCCCAGAGAGGGGTTAGTATTTTTTATTGCGTTATTAAGAAGTTGTAACTTGTTTCACAGTTTCAGTGGCTAAAGAGACAGTTTAGATCAAGCCAATTCATGGTGAAAGGCTTTTTTTTTTTTTTTTTTGTTTGGTGTGTGTGTTTTCTTGGCAAGATTTCTTTCACGATGTAAAACTGCTGACAGAATGCACATTGCCAAACAATCGTGATTATATTTTAATTAGCCAGGGTGAAATAAGCAGGGAATTACTCACTTAGGTCTTGAAAACTGGCTGGTTTTTTGTAATCATTTGAGAATCTCAGAGTTTTAACCCCAACTTGCTAAAGCACACAGTAATTTATATAAATTACCAGGGATTAAACTCCTGCTAGACATGAAATGACTGTAATGTTTGGAAGATAAAGTGCTCTCGTTTATAAAAGTTAAGCTCTCCATTGTCTTTTAATGAGGGAAAGGAGGAGAGATTTAGAGTACATCATGCATCCAGTGTTCGCAGAGGAGACTGATAAGACACAGCGGACTGTAGGACATGCAGGTTTGGGCCCTATTATTCCATAAAGGCTGAAGGATAAGATGTTCCTTTCATGCCTTTTTCTTCTCCCTCCTTCTAGCCACTCCCCTCCTCTTTTCATCTCAACTAGTAGCAATTTCTGGAGTTCTTTTCATTTCAGAGATGCCCACTTATCTTGTAATCTGATTCAACCTTTGAAGCAAACTAAACACTAACTCGTCCCAGTTGGAGCAGGAAGGAACTCTAGTGTCTCCCAGTTAGAGAAAGAATTGAAAGAAAACTAACCCACTGATTTCTCAACCCTGCTTTAGATACAACCTCAGCGGTGGGGTTAGGGAGACAACAGCTTTGTGAGAGGTGACACCCCCAACACTTCAGAGAGACTCCATTTCACATAGTTTATGGTACTAAAGTCACATTAGTAACAGCCTTTTAGAGAGAGTGGAGTAGTATGAATAGGAAATCTGGGTTAATAATATACCTTCTGGCTCTTCGTTTGAGGATATTAGCTGACTAATATTTTTCCAATTTCCAAAATGATCACAAGAGATTGTAATTCTTTTTCCCTTCACAGAGAATTTTCACCCATTTTTCTTTAATGTCCCTTTCTGTGAACGGGCCAAGAGAGGTGTTCTGTTTTTAAAAAAACCTATTTTTTAATTTACATTAATTTATGCTTCAAAGCCCATTTTAAAGGTGTGTTGTCAGTAGGAAATTATTTTTACCTAGATACGGGTCAAATAATATACTTTTTTTTCCCCCATGTAGACTATTGATGTGAGCTAGAGGAGGAATCGGCCACCTAAATCAAAAATCTTTAATCTTCAGAATGTTTGTTGAAGAGGCACAGATGCCTGCTTTTTTACCATAAAATCCCCATGGCCAGGGTACTTTTCCAGTTTTGAGATTGTTGGGAAGTTCTGTGTAGAGGTTACACCAAAGGATATGTGAGATCAATATGGGACTTATGCATCACATAGGTCTTATTGCCCAATGAAATATGTATGTTTTATATCTGTGGCCTATCTTCAAGCTGGGAACTTTCACAGAGCATGCTGGCACAAAGTCCTTTCATAAAAAGAACCAATCAAACAAAAAAGGTAAGTGGCATATTTATCTCAGCTCTGTAACTTGGGCCACCGGACATAACCAAACGAAGCATTCACTGACCTGTGACCAGAAAGAGTAAGGGCTAAGAGAACTCCCCTCTCTAGCCTAATGTTTAAGATACTCACTTTTAGCCATTTTGGGTGTTGAGATTAGGGTTTTACAATGACTGTTGCATCACATGTATAGAGGGAGTAATCAGAGCATTCACTGGAACTTGTCCATGCTCTTGGGTCACTGCCTTGGCAAGTAGTAGAGTTTCTACTGCTGTGCTTTTTTTCTGACAAAGTTTTCTGTAAAACACCTGAACAGAGGACAATGGCAAGAGTAAGGAAGGACATGACTGTCAAGTGGCCTGCTTACAATGGAGGAGAAGGTGAGGTGTAGATTTGAATCGTGTCCTGTATCATAATCAGTGTTGTATGCATTTGGCTGTTACCTGAAAGAGCATGCCTGTGTATTAGTAAGCTGCCCTTATGAGATGGGAAGGGTGATTCCTCCTCTAGTTTGGAATGAAAGGAAGGACTAAAGTGTCTGGCTCCAGAAGAAACACCAAGAATGTGAATCCTGTGTGGAAAAAGGCATACTATTTTAAGAGGGACCAAGGTTGTAAAGAAGAGTGATGTCATTGGATACATTCTTTCCCCTCAATATTTTCTTATTAAGGCAGTTCCCTTCTCAGAGTTTTAGCTGATGTTCAGGAAAAAGGTAGGAGTTCTAATCTGAGGTATTCAGAGTTTATTTGTGAATCTGATTTTATAGTAACCCTGTACAGTAGGTATAACCCTCATAAGATGAGGTCCATTAATGCACAAGTTTTTGTATTCTTGGAAAGGGTATGTATATAAATGGGGACCTCATACAGCTAGCTGGAAAAGAGACTTGAATACTCAGATTAGTTTTGCTAGGGATTTTCTGTATAACCTGCCTGTTTTATTGGAATGAGACTGAATTCCTTGCATTGCTATCTATGGATGTAGCCTTTTGCATCTATGATATTAGTTGTGGATGAACTCCTTCCATTTTTGGGGAGCAGGCATGTCGTGACCTTTAGCATTCTGTTTTCAAGTTGAGTGAAAACACAGTTTGGATTTTAATCTCTACAGCCAGACAGCCATCTAAGCCATGTTCTAAAAACAGCATGATTAGAAGTTTTCTTTGTGAATAAGAGCTTGAACATCAGTGTAACTACTTAGGCTAAAGGTATAGCACAGAAATGTTACGGAAAGTGTTTACTTGGACTTGCGAACCTGTGGAACTTTTGTCTTAGTTGGCATCTGTTACAGACCTCTCAAGTATCTTCCTGCTTAATGTGTCCAACTTGCTAAGTTAGTTAAGGCAGAGGAGCAGTTAGTCTTGCTTACTGGGTCAAAAGCTGAGAGGGTGGTAGAACATGCCACAAGAATTAGAGGTACTTGCCAGTAAAACTGGCTCCATTTGTGGTATGGAGTCACAGGAGAGGCCAAAGCCACATGCTTGAAGAGTGACAGAATAGCTGAGGCTGGGCAGCACCTTCTGGTAAAGTGTTCTAATGTTTAATCACCCTCACAGTAAGAAAAAGGTGTTTTCTTATGTTTAGATGGAGTGTCCTATGTTTCAATTGTTGGCCATTGCCTCTTGTCCTGTTACTGGGCACCACTGAGAAGAGTCTGGCTCCATCTTCGTTACTCTCTCCAGTCAGATGCTTATAAACATCGATGAGAACCCCTTGAGCCTTTTCTATTCAAGGCTAAACATTCCCAATTCTCGTAGCTTCTTCTCACGTGAGAGATACTACGTTCCCTTTGCTGAACTCCCTCCACTAAGTCCATGTCACTCCATGTAACAGGGAGCCCAACACTGGGCCTAGTACTCCAAGTGTGGAGGAGTGACTAGAAAAGAGAATAGAATTAGCTACATTTTGAAGGTATAACACCTGCTAAATATTGTTACTCACTTCTAAATTAATTTTCACAATTTATATTTTCTTACATGAGTTCATGTATGTCCATTTATGATTGTCAGTGCATTAAAAAAATGCTAGGGCTAAGTCAAATCAGTTTTTTTTCTGTATTTTTAGATATCAGTACATCTCATGTAGTTTTCTTTGTTTTTTTTTTTTTTTTTTTTTTTTTTTTTTTTTTTTTTTTTTTTTTTTTGGTGGGTAATCTTCAGTAGTAAAGTGAATCTTAGCAAATCCATTTCTTTATTCTTAAGGGGGAAGTCCAGGTACGTTGGGATTTATTCATGTAGTGTGATCCAGAATTGTGATTGATGCTTGAAGAGGCTCATGAGAGATTGTTTAAACTCATTAAGATGGGTACTGTTTAGAAACATACCAGCAACACTGTGGATGAACCTGGTCGCATAGGGGTTCTGTGTTAATTCCTAAATTGACTTATTTTAGTAGTGGATGAGTTGTAGTTGAAAATTTTGATACAGCATAGACATCCCTCAAGTGGTAAGCCAGTTTCATGATACATGGAAGGAAATTAGAGAGAAATTTCCCCTTGTAAATGGGATTTAGTGTAAATCTGTTAGTAATGTACTATGGATTGGTACTTGGGAATTAGTACTAAGCTAGATGAGCCAAGGCTAACTCAAAATTGCTTTTGAAAGTGTGGAAAAACATTGTTTTAAGCTAATAGAACCATATGAAGCATAATGTTTAGTAACTGTGAGAGGGAAGAATAAGGTCTTAAAAGTTTGTTATATTGAGTGGCTGATAACTATATGGTGCTAGCAGGTTGTTTTTACTGTTGTGGAAGGACTGTTACCTGTCAGGACAAGTTTTTGATGGAAAACAGGCAATTCTTCTAAGTAAATAATAAAAGGTTCTGAGATTGTATGTCTGCAAGCAAATAGTGTGCAAGTGGTTATCTCTAGATAACCAATACCAGATTTCACCTACAAGTCAGGCAGCTAGTTGTTTAAATGCCAGTACATCTGCCTTCATATTGCTTGTAACTCCAAAGTGACTGCACCTGCAAAAATCTGCAATAGGTTCCAGCTGGGAAGGTGGTAGGATAGGCCAAAAGTCTAGGGTCCACGTGTCTCTCTGTGCTCTGCTGTAAAAAAGGTGAAGATCACGAGGAAACCATTTATTGTAACTGTCTTGAATAGTTCTGAAACTAAATTGTTTTTCTTGAAATCTTTTGAAAAGATATGTGGTAGTTTCATAATGAGATGTAGTAGAATGTAGTGTGTTATTTCCAGAACATTTCAGTTCCAGTGGACAGGCTGCTCAGACACTTGAGTTTGCTTAGATCTTTTGGGACATGTTCATGATCTTTTCTACGTGTGAAGATGTGTGCCATCAGCTCGTGTTGCCATTTTAGTACTCATTTCCTTTCCAAAAATAGTCCTTGTATTAAATAATTCTGATTTTCATATGTCTTGTGAGGAACACTGCTCTTAATTTATTTCCACAGACAGATTTTAACATTTTTTACTATTTTGTTTTCCTTAAAACTTGTTAGAAGTCCCAATCATTTACCTGTCTTTATTGTTAATATGGTGCATGATCTGGATAATTATTCTGGCATTTGATGTGCTCTTATTATTGAGATCTGCTGTCGTGAACAAGTGCATGGATCTTCTACTAGGATCTTATGTAAAAACTTCGAAGGTGAAAGGTTTGTCTTGAATAATAATGGTTGCATCTAGTGAAAAGACCTGCATTATTCACCATATTGTGGGATTGAGCCACAGTTAGTCTTTGCTGTTGTAACCTGGTTTGTTATGAACCTCCCTGATCTCAGTGGGAGTTATATTCGATTTGTCATAACTAGACTCAAATGTCTTTGGCATCGGTGATAGCTTGCATGGTTGATATGAGTGTGGGGGTTACAAAGCTGGGTCATTGTTTTCTAGCAGTTTTGATTATGCAGATTCAGGACCTTAAACTTGCCCATTGCTTTCCCAAATTAAAATGTCTGTCTGTGCCTCAAGTTTTAAATGCAAAGCAAATGAACTGTATGAAAACCTAAGTGAATGATTAACAATTGTATTGAACAATAAGAGTTGCCAAGATACTTTTCTCGCATTTTATTTGTGGATGCTTACATATTAATAAAAAAATCTTTATGCTAGCTTGCTTGTGTTCATAAAATTAAAATCTCTGTTAATTTGGTAAATGTGCCTGATATCAGATGCAATACATCCAACAGGAATGTTACTAATATGTTTTGAGACAGACATTTATGTATAGAAAATATTGACAAAGCATAGTTTTAATGTCTCAGGCATGTCGGAGAGAGGGAAGAGATGTTGCTTCTGAAAAGCATTAGTAAACTTTTGAAAGAAAAACACTGAGAGTACTAAAGTGTAAATCCTTTTTCCATTGGAAGATATATCCACTTACTACAGAGTGAAAGGTTTTTAAGATAGGTAGTGTTCATATTAAAACTGTTATTAAAACTTTATTAGTTGTTTGTATAGGGGTTGTCTCTGTAATTAACTAGTGCACTGAACTATATTTAAAAGTATTTGGTTTAGAAAGTGTCCAAAACCCCAGTACATTTCTGAGATAGCTTGAAAAACAGACTGATTTTCCAGATGCTCAACATTTGTCATTTTGCAAAGGGCAAACTTCTTAAGACTCAGTGCTGAATTTGTGTGTGTCTACAAATGGAGATTGTTAATTCACAAGCTGGCCTACATCTCTATTGGCAATTCAATGTGAATTTTTACTTTCCCAGGTTATCTGTGTTTGAGTACACAGACAACTTCTGTAAACAGAAAAAGAAAGTGCTGTAATTTAGCATCCATATTTTTAAAGATTGAAAATAGTATTAATGACTGTCAGGAACATCATACAGAAGACAGACACATTGGTATTAATATTTAGTAGTTAGTGCCTAGCAAGTGTTAGCCTTGAACCAAAAAAAGCACTTGTCTAGGAGTTTACACCAAGAATCTTCATTTTTTGACCTTTCCCACAGCTGAGCCTTATAAGGCCTTATATTTCAAAAACCTTTGAAGTCCATGAAAAGCCCTCTGTTGATTTCAGCTGGATCAGGTCCATGTATGAAACTAGGTCCATGCAGCCTTTGTCAACAAAGTAGAGGGCTGTGAACTTGGTATCCCAACTCTAGTTGTATCCATGTTTTAGTCTTTTAATGACCAGGACATCACAGGACACAGAGGTGAAGAACTGGGGGTGTTGAAAGGTAAGTGGACTCTTTAAACTTGAAAGTAGAGTACTGTTCCTTTCATCTCCGATTAAAAAAAATCAACACATTCAATTCCTTTCACTAAAAAGAATATCAAATGTTTCCAGGTTTGGGGAAAACCCCAGTCCAAAGTTTTTATCAAATTTCTTTTGTCTTCTGTGAATCATGTTTTTGCCTGTGTCTCTTCTAGACTGTCAAAGAGGTATGACATCAAAGTACAAATATAATACAGGAAAATACATTTTCACCATAAGAAAGTCCCCCTATGACTTATTATATCTTTAAGTTAAGGACACTGCATATTTTGCTTTGTTTTTGTCTTGGTCTGCATGTTACAATAAATCATCCTTTACAAAGAAGAGAGTTGTCCCAATTTTGCAAAAGATATGACTGTCCTAGTAAAGAGCAGAGATTCCTGAGGAAGGCATGGCTCTGGAACTTATAGGAGAAGCAAAAGAAGAGACACAGAGTCTGAGAAGGGAGAAAACTGGAGATAGGTGACCTCCTACAAGCTCACAATGCTGCAAAGTGAAATTACCTAGGAGAAGAGGGCACTGTAAAATTTACGGTGACACAATTAATTGAAATTAAGGCTGGAAACAGAGAACAGGTACAATGGGTGTAGGGAAAGTTGTTTATAAATGTTTTTCGTGAATGTTTTTTATTTCCTTTTTTTGTTGACTGCTTGGAGTTTTACTTTGTTTCAAAAGGTCAATTTTTCTTGTTTGTAGTTTGTAAAAATGTTTTGAAAATCCTTTTGTTACAGGTAAAACGTCCAAGAGAATTCACCACAAAATTCTAACCAATTTGTGGTCCTATCATGTATACCAGTGCAGGCACATAAATATTAAATCTGTTCTAGATTAGGGGTGCTCAGGTGTGGAGCCTGTCCAGATAAATCTGCTGACCTGTGACTGGCTTCTTTTCAGCTTGTTTTCATTTATTTCTTTCCTAAAAGTAACTTGCGAGTCTGGAGGCAGTTTATGGACTGAGTGTGTCCTGGTGATGGCAACTTGTTCCTCACTTCTGTCTTTTCCTTTAACCATATTGACAGATTGTAAAAAAGAGGGATAAAGAAACAGGCTACTTTGGCTTTCTGAATGATTCCTGCTCTCCAAACATTATGAACTTACTCTCCGGAGAGTTTTCAACCAGAAATATTTTCTGGTGATGGCTGCCTGCTCTCTTGAGTCAATACTGTGATTTACTTACATGTATTCTGAAATAAATAGTAATCCCTATTCTTTGGAAAAAGCTTTGAATCTTCTTATGCATGTGTTCTGTGCATTTTCAGAAGTGATGGATTTACTGTATTGCACATATGTAGTAAAGTTTGTTCATATGAGGAGACAAAAGCTGGACATATGTTTTATTCCCATACAGTGAATAAGTGAAGTGGCCTCCCCAGGCAGTATGTTGGACATTGTCTACTACAAAGATGTCTTTTAAGTCAGAAATAAGACAAACTGCTGCCACTGTAATTTCTGAAGTGGTCTCAAGTGAAACTGCAAACCTAGCAAAGGTAGTGAAGACTGTTTTCTCTGCCTGTGAGGGTTGCAATCCAGCTGTCATGGATCCTATTATAAGATAATATGAGGGAAATAGGATTGCTTTAGAGGAAATGTCTTCTATCCATAGAGTCAGAAATTGAGGTTGATGGTGAAGATTGGATGAGAATAATGTACTCTATTAATCCAATACAAACATATTTTAACCTTTTTTGCCATTCTTATGAGAATTTTTAAACATAAATCTGTTTTTCTTTTTTTAAGAGATTACTCTTTAGGGAAGTTATATTCACATTAATTTATATTTAAAAAAAAAAAGAAATGTGATGACAGCTCATGTACATGAACATGATTTCCCATCTAATAATTTAGGCCATGAATGTAGGGACTGTACATCATTTGTATTTAACTTCTAATGCTTTTTAACTGTTAATGACTGGAACATTCCAGTCAGGCCTCAGGGCGTTTTTGGACCTAGACACTATAAATTCATTTTTTAACTTCACTTGCTTTAAGATTTTGGGCTTTCTTTGAATTTAGTACGTGGCTGACAATGAGGCAGCAAATAGTGAGGAAGGGGTGATAACAATTTACTATTAGTAGTAGTATTAGTATTACTGTCATCATCATCATCATCGTCATTATGTTTCTGTCCTAGTACAGTGACTGCTTGTCATTTTTTTTCAGAATTTGAATCCCTACATAGAAACTATTTCAACAGGGTAGCTTTTTTTTTGTTAGGTGATGGTTATAGCTCCTTTTGAAAATAATAAAAGTACATAACTGTGTAACCACAACTAGACAATAATGAATCACATCACTACCTGCCCCCATTTTTCTTAGTCACAAAGAGTGTATAATATGTTGACATTTGATTCCTATCTAGCAATTTTGGGAAGGGAACTAGAACTAGGAGAGCTTAAGGCTTTCTTCTCTTTTGAGATTTCTTTCTATGCAACTATGAACTGCGAGATCATGAATTAACCAAGCATTGGTCACTCTGCATCTGCAGTCAGTGGAAGGAACACTTGGAATTAGACAAATTGACCCAAAAAGGTAAACATAGTCCAATTAATGAAGTGTGTGTCACTTCATATACTACTTAGTAGCAGCTACGGGACATGTTTGTCAGAATAAATAAGGAAAGAAGATGTAGATTCTTGCAGCTAGCAGCTATTGTTGATTTTTTTTCTTTGAGTTGAAAAATTGAATAAACAATGGGAAAGACAGAAGGCTTTTGGTTTCTATCTAGTGGATCCTCACTGACCAAGTGAAGTAGGAATGTCTTCAATATGCAGCATATTAATTCATCTCGTAAAAGATTTACTTTATTCATAGAATCACAGACGTAGGCATTTGAGCACTGGACAGAAGAAAAGCTGTAATTACAGTGGCAATAAATGTGCAACAGCAAACAATTATTATTTCAAGACTCCTTCCAGTATTCAAAACTGTCCTTAAATAGAAAAGAAGAGCAGCAATGTGGACTAAACTTGAAAGTTAAACCTAACCCGAGCCATTTTCCAAACTGTAAAAAGGCATGAACATTTAGAGTTTCCAAAAGAATATACTGACTGCCTTTGTTTTGGAGTAGAAAATGTGACACAAATAGTTTTAAAGACTGAAGAGCTTTACACATTAATGTAGTATAAGCTGATATTACTTTCTTTAGTCGGAGATCCTTCAGACTTCTGACTCATACTTTTTGGTTCTTCAATTTATGTAATTAGTGGTTTGACAGGATTTTTCTGGAGCTTTCGTTACTGGCCTGAGTCTTATATCCCTACGCTTGATAGTAATGTATCCAGTGATCTAAATGGAAATAAGCTTAGGCCAGTGAAAATATACTGGAAACGGCCTTTCAAAGTTTATAGATAAACCCAAGAAAAGTCCCAGTATGCTGCTTAAAGACAATTAACTTGAATTTTTAAAATATGATTCTACTGTATCGTGACATCTTCCTTTGCAATTCAAAGTGGTGGTAAATGGTACTATGCCATCAGGACAAAGTAAAACTGAATTGCCAGTTATTTGTCAGACATAAAACACCTTGACTTCAAATTAAGATATTTTTAGAAGAGATTCTTTAAGGTATTAAGGAAGGTAGAAGCAATTTTTGATGTAATCAGAGCTAAGTACCACTGAAGGGAGTAAACAATTTTTTTTTTAAATGAAATATTGACCAGTTACTGATTGTTACTCCCTGTATCCAGGTACCCTCAGGGATTCCAAAGCATCCCTGTAAGTTTCATCAACAGGCATGGTTTATCCTCTTAATAACAGGAGCAGATGTAAAATTTTCATGCCCCTAAGATACTTACTCATACCTAGGAGATCCATCTGGTATAGATCGAGCCTCAGTCAAGTTGTTCTCACCCATGAACTTCCTACTGAGAAAGCAAATCGAGCAGAGCTCCCCAGTCCAATGAAAAAGAAACTTGAATATTGTCTATATACTTGTAGTACTGCAACCCCCTTCACTGTGTTTCTTAATTGCTTTACACAGGTGAGAATTCTAGTAAAATGGAAGGAAACATTACAATTGGGATAGAATACCTGGATCATACCACCAGTATCTGACACTTTCCGAAGATGGAACAACTAAAATATTTGTCAGTTCTGCCAAAAAGAATGATTTGAGAAAGAAAAAAAAAAATTAATATAGAATGCCTGCTCGTAGTACAAGTTATTGACAACTGGTAGTACAAGTTATTGACAACTGATATTAACCACAGTTGTCTGTATTTTATGAGCTTAAGGGTATTTATTATTATGTTTTTTCTTTTGTGGCTGTTGATTTAGATTAAAGATATAAAAGCAAATGCTAGACATCAGAACCAGTTTGATACTTGCAGTGGAAATCTGTGAAATTTCCTATCCAATTGTTTGCATTAACTGGAGGCTTATAATACTGTGGCACGGGTAGGGACTTAAGGTGAACTTTGACTCAGTTGAGCTGAGTGAGCTTTGAGCTCAGTTACAAGCCTTTCAATAACTTCAATGCAAATTAACCTGATTTGCATTTTACCTCTTTCACCTGATGCCAGAAAGGTCTGAAACATGATGGACCTGTCAGCAAACGATTGCTCTGCAAAACAGCTATATTTCTGGTAACCAGATGTGTTAATGACAAATGCTTCACTACTGCCTTGAAGAGAGATTAATTTTCTTCTTATAGTATGTTTTCATTAGATAGTTATCAAACTGTATTCTAAAAACTTGGTGTATGAAGTGCTTTTACGTTTGTGGGAAATTTTATGCCAATGTGATGAGGCAACGTAAATCTCCCATTGAAGATCGTCACTGTAGAAAGATACAGTCAATATCCCTGTAGCTTGAATTGTATGACTAGTTTTACTATATCTTTCTCAATAGAATTTAATGTTAATTTGTCCTCTCTCTCTTCTGTCCTTTCAGAGTCTTAGGTTGGTTGCAAGGTGGTCTAGAAGACCGGACTGCAGCAATTGTCCCATGTAATAAACATTTCTTGTGGCATACAGCTTTTAACAAACTGTAAAAAGCCCCTAAGAAAATGGGAAGAATCTATGGTAACCTGCATTAAAAGGCTGGTTCTCCCAAGAGTATACTGTCAGCATTGCAGGGCCAAAGGATCCCAGCTAGGATCAGGTTACCAGGTGTGTTAAATTTCAAGTGGAAAGGGAAAGACTCACCCACGCTTCTACGTGCTCCTTCACTTGATGCCTGTTTTTCATCCATTGTCAACACAATGTCATTGCAACATTTGCTGTTGTGGGAGCTATTACCGTTCCTTAAAATAGGATAGGAATAAAAATGTGGTCTGCAGACAAGCATGAACAGGGTTTACAGGTCTGGGAGCTGTGGAAAGAGAGCAGCACTGAGCTGGCCTGGAGAAGGGCATCCTAACTTCCTCTTGTTACATGATACAGTTAGGAGGATTAAGTGATCTGATATGTGATATCTGAGCAGTATGCAATTGGCATCCACTAATATTTATTGTAGGCTTAATGTGGCAGTTGTGTGTGTTGACTTTCTGCAAAAATGAGAGCTGGTTTGGGATGGGAGAGGCCAAGGACCAAAACAAGAGGAGCAATGGAGAGAGGAGTGTTAACTTGCATGATGTGGTTTATTGTTGCGTTGTGCTTTAGAGATGAAAGAATAAAGTTGTCAGTTTATTAAACTGCACCCATTGCATCTTGTCTGTCTCTCTGCAATGTATACAGTGAAGGCAGATGTATGGAAAGACTAATAATTAAAATATGTCTGGGAATAAGACTTCTTCCTGAAATGCTGCCTAATTGTTATGGTGAAAGACTGTTTTGTGTGGCTGACATATGCTTCTTTGAATTAGTGCTTTCTGAGTGTATGCTAACAATATTGTGTTGGTTTATGTTCAGATTGCAGATAGGCTGTTCTGTTTGAGTCCAAGGGTCATTTTTATTTGAAAAGTTCTTTAATTCCTGAATCACCACAGAACCCTTCTGCAAATGTTTCTAGGAAAAGAAACCTCTGAGGTCTGGTGAGGTGTACTTTACTGACTGAACAGGTCTTCTGTGGAAAATGGAAAAAAAAATCTCCAAAGACTATGCAACCTTAGAACTGCAAGAATTGTGTTAATTTTTACACTTGTTACTGTTGAGAGCTTTGCTATGAACTTCAATAATTCCTCCAAAATATGATTTTTATATAGGAAACTTTATAAATATTAATGGGTCTGTGAAACTACCAATGAATGATTGTAGTAAAATTTTAGACTGCATATTTCATCTGTAGGATCATTATTTGTGTGGCATTTTTCTGCTGTGATTATACTTTACTGCATACTTTAAAAATATTAAAAGAACTTTGACAGTGAAACAGTATTCATATTGGCAATGATTTTTTTGAGCTTATTGCTTTGCACAGATCAAAGAGGAGAAATTTTATAGTAACACATCAAGACAATTGAAGTAAAGAGATATTTTTCACAAATATTTTCTGTTGAAAAAGGTGCTGCGTGGAATTTATTTATTAATTTGTTTGTTTTTCTTTAAAAGGGAGATGAAAATATGTGTATTCATCAGCTTGTGGTGGATATGGCTGCTACTACAGATTGAAATATTTAGTACCTTGTAAACTAGTAACATATGCCAAAGAGAATGGAAATCCGTTCCTGAAATTTATCATGTGAATTTCATAAAATTATATTGGAAATAAGTACTATGTTAAACACAAGTATGTGAGCATGACATTTGATGGTGCCTGATACTGAGTCATAGTAACCTGGGTGCTGAAGAGCTGCTAAATTCTAAGGAATGGGCGTGCATACATACTCTTGCCAAAGATACAAATGTAGTATATAATGGTGTCCCTCTCATACATGGCAGAACAGAATAGGAGAAAATACAGTAAAACTTCACATGGCCACTATGTAGTACAGAGCATTTAACGGTTTTGTAATCAGGAATTACTTCATGACAATGCAACCTGCATGGAATATATGAATATTCCATGTTCACGTAGTTTATAGTTAGACTATTTATAATGGACATTTTTGGTGATTTAGAAATGTATGATTATTATTTTTTTGTGTGTGGTTAGCTCTTAAGAATGTGAAACAGAAGAACCCTAAACATTTTGCAAGTCGAGAAAGGAACACCACCCTGAATGGCCCTGAAACAGTGTGGATTTTGTGGAAAATCTAGTCTAGTAGGAAGTGCTGAATTATCACTCTTGTGTGTTTGGGAGATGTTAGAAGTTCTGAGGTGCATCTACACGTTAGTATTTTAATGTGGATCACAGTTTGCTTTTGGAGTGAGTCTCTTTTGTTTCACATCATGGACCAGTCTGAGAGTTCATGAAGTGGATTTTTTCTGGATTAACATAACTGGGAGGGATGATCCAGGGTGACCTAACGTGCTTTAGGAACTAGTGGGCATTGTGTCCACGGGACCAGACTAGAACTAGTTGACGGGAAAGAGGAAGTTGGAATATAAGTAGTGCAGACATCAACTCCATCAACACCAAGTTTTTTTGCTCATCAAATGTGTTTCTGTGGTTCACACAACTTCCTAGTGTGGAGATGGTCTGAGGTGTTTGCAGTTGATTCTGGAAGGATCTTTTGCTAGGCAGTGCAGGTGAATGCAGCCTGTGGTAAACATACCACATCACATGCTGTTAGGAGTCAACCAATCAATCATGGCTGGGCTTCGCGAACAAAGATTTAGGAAGGCTTTATCCGCGTTTGTTACAAGCACGCTGGTGGCTATTGAGGCCGATACGAGATAGTAGGAGTCAACCAATAATCTTATAATTATACAGAATACTAATACGGACAATAATTTTCAGTTATGGAGTCAATTCAGCATTAGGAGCAGCATGCACACATTTCTGAAACATTGAATACTACTATATTTTGTAACCAATTGTGATTTTTCAAATACACTAAAGTAGGTCATGTATGTCATATTGTATTTTGCATAAGCAAGCATTACATTTTTGGAATGCATTTTGTTCTTTTTGGTGTTAATTTCCCAATGGGCTACACTTCTGTCACATCCTTGAGTTGGCATATACTTGTACTGTCTCATTTTTTCATATGTATATCAAATCTACTTTATGACATGACAGAAAAGGCACATTAACATTTTGGAAGGGTGGGAATTTTGAAATAGGGCGTACAAACAAATAGTTGACAAGCTGTCTTTTGCTTACCATATTAATGCTATTAGATTAGTTTCTGTTCACTTCAACTGGATTACTTAATCCCAAGAAACGTGTGTAGAATTTGGCCCAAATATACCTTAATGTGAGATTCAATATATAACTTTAATATCTTCAAGTTAGTGTCAGTGTATTTAATTCCTCCTTTTGCACAGTGAAATGAAGTTTATTTCATCTGGTTTCTTTTACAGATTGATGGGAACTTCTGTAAAGTAGAAAAAGACCTCAGTTGAGATCAGTCTTAGAAGTGGTAAGAGTGAAGTCTGTAAAACCACAAGAAGGCAGTCATAACTCACAAGTGCAGTGGAGACACAAGGATTCCTGTGGCTCATTTGTTTTTACAGCTTGTGTTTATCTAGTAGTTTTTCTATGCATTTGAGAAGATAGTGCTATAAAAAGAGAAAAGGTGTTCCACACTTAGAGATGAAAATTTAATCCAAACAATGCATAGTCTATTTGAAAAACTACTGATCTTTTGCTATTTCATTGGTAATGACCTTTGGGTTTTGATGACTGTCTTTCTAGGAACCTACTAATGCTGACAACCAGAGAACAAATACTGTTGTGTCTCATAATTTAGGTGATGGTTGCTGATTTTATTTAATTTCTTTTTAAATTACTTTAATCTTAATTTTTTTTTTCTGTTTGTATTGGTGTGTGTGAAGTTGTGGTTTTAAATATTTCAGTCTCTAATAGCAATGAAAGTTGAAGATGACTTTGCATGAACTTTTTAGGAAATACCAATGCAAGGTTTAGGTCAATATAGTTCTATTTGTAGGCATTCATCTACAGGAGGACCCACCATATCATTGTGATAGAAATTAGGACGTTACAGGTGTTAGCAATGTTAGCGTAAATCCCAAAGAAAACCTTACTAAGACTTTCTAAAAATTATTTGTGATATCCGTTTTTTGGTGTTAAATCCAGATGTTTAAAATTAGATGGCAGGGTGAACCATGCTGTTACCCATTATAATTTAGTTTTCATTTATATTTACAAACTGCAGTTATGTCACCAGAATGAATTGTTAGGCTGATCAATTTTATAACTATTTCTTATATTCGGTAACCTCTTTAACTTTGGGTTAATGAGTAACAAACATTGACTTTTCTACAGTTAGAACATCTGCGGTATAGAAATGGTTTCCTCTAAGGGGGATGTACATTTGATTTAGCTGTGAGTAATCATAGTGGCTAGTTACAATAACATAAGAACTTTAGTTATTTGTTCCAAAATGTGTTCTTACCTTCAGCTTCCTTTTCAGAATACTGTTGCTCAGTTTTTGTCTCTTCTTTTTTAAAGGAGTTGCGTATAGTTACGAGATGGCAAAGAAAATATATGTACCTCATTAAGCTTAATGTTGTATTTCTACGTGTTTTTATATAACACGGTCATAAAGTTCTCTGGTAGTAATATATTAAACAATGCAACTAATATGTGCTAAGGGCCATTTGTTCTCTTATCTCGTCTCATATTAGAGTTCCATGCAGTGATGTTTTTGTTCGTTTGTTTTGTTTTGATAGGTTTTATATGTTTTGTTGTTTTGTCTGATTTGGGGGATCTTTATTTGGGTTTGGTGTTGAAATTTTGCTCTGTGCTTTTGCTAACTAGACCAAAGTCTAAGGACATTACTTATATATCAGGAATAAATGAAGATGTTATTATAGACCCTAAAGCACAGTCATCTTCTGTCAGGTGCAAGGAGGGTTGGCTTCTCCCAGGGGATGGGGAGCCAGGGGCTGATGGTGACCCCGTTGCAGGCTGTGACCTCTCCAAGGGGAGCAGCCCCAAAGGCCCAGGCACAGAATGGGCAGAGCTGGTAGCAGGGTCATCAACAGCCCCAGACATGGCAAGGGATGAGCCAGGGTCAGGGACAGTTGTGGGATGAGTGGATTCATTGTGTGCTAGGTGTAGAACTGGCTGGAGGGCAGGGCTCAGAGGGTTTCAGTAAATGGGGCTGCATCTGGCTGGTGGCGGGTCATCACCAGTGTTAGTGTTCAGTTCTAGGGCTGGTTCTGCTTGATGTATTTATCAATGCTCTGGATGCAGCAGTTGAATGCACCATTAGCAAATTTGCTGATGATAACAAACTGGGAAGTACCGTTGAATCTTGAGGGACAAGAGGCTTTGCAGAGGGGTTTAGGTGGATTGGAGCACTGGGCGATGAGTAATGGGATGAAATTTAACTAGTGAAAAATGTTGGATTCCGCATAATGCTGGACACAAGTATAAACTGGCAAAGGAACAGCTCTGCAGAAGGGGATCTGGGGTCCTGGTCAGCATCAGGCTGAATAGAGTCAGCAGGGTGCCAGCACAGGCAAGAGGGCAAATCCCATCCTGGGGTGTATCAAACTCAGCATCACCAGCTGATCAGAAGAGGTAATTATCCTGCTGTACTGTATTCAGCATTGGTGCAGCCTCACCTAGAGTGCTGTGTGCAGTTCTGAGCCCCACAATTTAGGAAGGTTGTGAAGATCCTTGAATGCATCCAGAGGAGGGCAACAAAGCTGGTGAAAGGGTTGGAAGGCATGTCCGAAGAGGAGCAGCTAAGGATTCTGGAATTGTCTAGTTTGGAGAGAAGGAGGTTGAGGGGCGACTTCATTGTTCTCCACCTGAGAAGGGGAAGTGGAAAGGGAGGTGCTGATCTCTTCTCCCTGGGATCTAGTGACAGGGCAGATGGAATGGCTCAAAGGTACAAAAAGGCATTCAATTTATGATTTGTTGATGATTGCTTTATTGAGTTTCATTCTTTATTAGAACAATTATAGGGCAACAGAAATTCCTTACTAAGGAATTATTTCCTTAAAATGTAATTTATAATGAAATATGAAAATATAAAAAGAACAAAATGTACTAATTTCAGTTGTTCGTTTTTCCTTCCTTTCTTCCCTGAATGGAAGCCAAGGAACTAGAATATTATTGGTATTCTGTTTTATGGGTGGTTTCATCTCACACTGATCCTCTTCTATCCGTGGTTTATCCAGTGGGTTGTCTTCAAACCTGATGTACATTGGACAAGGACGTAGTGGTGATGATGCTAAAAATATGTTTGCATCAGTTATCCTTGAAGAAGCAGTCTTGTTTCCCAGAGAGGTGGTCTTTATGACCTCGCTTGTTCACCAACTCCAGCTCCATGTTTCTCTTGCTCATTTCTACAGAGTGGCTCAGTTTCACTGGCCAAGTTTCAGTCTTCACCCTAGCCTGTTGTTAAGAGTAATTTCAAAGTGCAGAAGGGCTTAAATTTGCTTTAGCTTGGTGAAAGACTTCTGGGGTGAGTGTTCGTGATGTTGTATAAGAGAGCATCCTTTTTTCATTTTCCTGCCTTATTTTCAGAGTAAAATGCATTCTGTTTATTTATATGCAAAAGGATAAGCAAATACCAGAGCCCAGGAGAGGTAGTACTGTGGTTCCCCTGCCCATACATTCACTACAAGTTTGTGTTCCATCTCCACAGAAAGGCTTTGAGAAATAAAATTTTATTTGGCATTTCCTATTTCCAGGCTTTGATATCTCTCCCCATTAAGTGTACAGACTTTTCTGAAATTCATTCCTAGGTCCATATTTTGGTATTTGAGAGCTAGAAAGTCTAGTTTGAATTTGTTAATTCCATTTTTCATCTTAGTTCCACACTTCAGAGTTGGGCCTGGGGACACAGCACTGCCATGTGTAAGTCCGTCTATTAATTTGTGTCATAGTGAGCATGTATAGACAACAGGTTAGCAAAGGCATATAGTGCTTTCGGAAAACTCCATAAAAGAGTATGGCATAATAAACACGTGAAGAAAAGTACCAAGATCAGTGTTTACAGAGCCATAGTGCTGTCCACTCTTTTATATGTTTCTGAATCATGGGTCATCTACCGCCACCACCCGCGTCTCTTAGAACACTTCCATCAACGCTGCCTCTGTACAATCCTAAACATCGATTGGTCAGATTATGTGACTAATACATCTGTTCTAGAACAAGCAGCAGTCACAAGTATGGAGGCCATGTTACTGAGAACACAGCTGTGCTGGGCAGGACACGTCTCAAGGATGAAAGACCACCACCTCCCTAAGATCCTGCTTTACGGTGAACTTGCCACTGGCTGCCGCAAGAGAGGAGCCCCGAAGAAAAGGTACAAGGACTCCCTGAAACAACATCTCAGCCTTGGCCATATTGATCAACATAACTGGTCTACTCTGGCCTCCAATCGGGAGGTCTGGAGACACACCATCTATAACGCAGCTGTCTCCTTTGTGAACACACGCAGGATCACTCTTGAGGAGAAAAGACAGTGCAGAAAGAATCGTGTCTTGCGGAATATACCACCTAAGGAGTCTTTCTGCTCTACCTTTTGCAATTGGACATGTCTATCTTGTATTGGCCTTCTTAGCCACCAGCGTGCCTGTAACAAATGTGGATAGAGCCTTTCCCAAATCTTCGTTCGCGAAGCCAAGCCATGATGATGATGATGAGTGAGCATGTAGTCAGGAAATGCGTGTCAAGCATAATATAAATTATATTTCACTGTTCCTTTTAATTTCATGCTGTTGAGATTTTTGAAAGGTTAAGGAAAATGTATATTGGGAGCCTGTCTCTTTAAATTCATCGTTGCAACAGTTATTGATTTGTCTACTCAAATGTTCTTTTTCACTTCAGTGGGTACTGTTATTTGAAGGCTTTATTTCTATAGTTTTTTTGTCATTTTGAAAGAATTGGTGAGGTCATCGCGAGAGGCCAGTTTTGAGAGATGGTCATTTCACTCAAATGTGAATTGAAAATTGGGCAGGGGAGAAGAGACTTCCAAAACTGATAATGGGTATACGGGTACTGTCGTAGCAGATTCATTGACTAGTACATTTTTCATATATCTTCTCTGGCATTTCAAAAGAAGGATTGTAGCTCCTAAAATAATTATGGACAGAGATGCAAATGAAATAATTTTTTTTTGCCATTCCTCCAATTAAAGACCAACTTTTATTTGCTTGTGAAGGTTATTAGTTTTTTTCCCCTGGGGCACACTGTAGATAGAAAATCAATTTTTCTTGCTTCTCTGCATGTGTTTTTTCTTTTCAAGAGTTGCTGCACAACTTTTCTTTTTCTCAAGGCATAGTAGGGCACAGAACAAGGACATTTATAGTTTGCCAGAGGAAAGCAAGTGTGCACATATACTTGCTGAAACGTAACCTAGTAAGACTGATTAGAGATGCCAATGTAACAGTTTCACTGAAAATATGTGGCATGTATTTTCTTTAAAAGTTTGAATGATAAGTCTTGTAATATTTGTCTGCTGTTTTAAGTTTTTTTCTCCATCTGTCTTTGCTTTGGTAAACTCTTGTCCTTCTGCAACTTCAAACTGTCCTGGTCTTTGAAGGTCTGATTCTAGAAGTTTGTCTGCATTTTCCTTCCTGACAGACTGAAAGTGTATGGGGCTCAGGTGGTGATCTGAGTTCCTCTATTCCATCTACTATATGCTGTTGTAGAATGCTTTAGTCTCATCTACCTGATGTCTTTCATATGACATGCCAGGGCTGGGAAGAAGGATACTTGGAGTTTACCCTGTTGAGTGCAGTTTATTCTCTTCAGTATGCAGATTAAGATACTTCAAGGTTGCCCTGAAAGTACGCTGGTGCAAGGCTTACAGATGGGTCTACTGAACTCTTCCTTGAGGCCATTTCTGCACCACAGCGTTAAACCACCACTAAAGACTGAGTCAAAACTCTCATTGGTATAAGTAGGTCAGGATTGGGTTTGAACAGAAACAGACATGAGAGAAATTTCTGATGTTTTGAAATTATGTTTTCAGCCAGGTACACTAACAGGAACAGTAATCACAACTGGATGTTTCTGATTAACCATTTGCTAAGATGCAGAGCGAAGGAGAGCCTTCATATGGCATTTGTGCTTCTTCTAATGCCCTATTGTTCAAAGGAAACCTGTACAATTTGCTTTTTCTTCTTGTGCAATGAAAGATCATTGACTTCATGCTAATGTGAGTTTGTATGAAGCTGAAGTTGCTAAACAATACTTTTACTTTTTGATAAGCTTACTTTTTAACTCAAGTGCTAATAGTTTTCAGTAGAGAAATGAAAACAGTTATAGACATTGAAATTATCAAGTAGGGGACACACATCTGGACATTTATGGCTTCATTGTCTCAAGTAACAGATATAATTTAAAAGCAGAGGTGCCTTTTCTAGTTCAGTGGAAAGTAGCAATGTAACTAAAACAAAGTGGTGAGCTGCTAGTAATCTGTTATTGCAATCAGCTACCTCTGTCACATTTTATATGAAGAAGAAAGGGGGGATAAATTGCAAGTAACACATGAAATATTGTTTTTACATTACTGCTGGCTAGATCTTTAAATGGAAATAATAAATCCTCATATAGCATTGAGGGTAATACTGAAGAATTCCCACTAGCATATGTTATTTATGGCTGTTCTAAAGTTTTATTACTTCTATTTATGTCTCTTTTCAAAGGGTTTTTGACCTGACATGGTGCTCATAGTTAGCTAATGTTATGCTAGCAAATTTCGGTTTTAGCTAAAATCTACAGTAATGATAGATAAAAGTGGTATCATAAAATCAAATAGTGATTGCATTTTAATCTGCTGGAACATAAATTTTCACAAAATATTGAAATTAAATTATTTGAATTGATTTTTTTTTAATTGCTCCTAAATAAGCCTACAAGTGGAAAGGAGTAAATATATCTTTATCATCCCAAGAGCTCCTTAGGTGATACCGGAGGAGACATTTTTAGTATTACAGCTTATATGGAAAAAGAGGCTTATATAAAAGTTTCTGAAGTTCAGATCAAAAGTTGTGGTGAAAGCCAAACCATTCTGTGATTCTATGGCTGTGGAGATTGTTGAAGCCACACACTCACAGAATGGTTGAATTTGGAAGGGATCTTTATAAAGATCATCTAGGCCACCCCTCCCTGACCTGGGATCTTTGATGAGATCACACTGGTTGCTGAACAGTTCCAATGATGGAACATCCACCACTTCTCTTGGCAATCTGTTTCAGTATCTCACCACCCTCACTGTAAAAAGATTCTTCCCTAGATCCAATATAAATCTGCCATCTCTCAGTTTAAAACTGTTGCCTCTTGTTCTGTTACTACAGACCTTGGTAAAAAGTCTTATCTTTCTCATAAGCCCCCTTTATATATTGAAAGGCTGCAATAAGGTCTCCCCGGAGTGTTCTCTTCTCCAGACTGAACAACCCCAACTCTCTCAGCCTTTATTGAGCTCTGGTCTTCAGGTCATTTTCGTGGCCCTCCTCTGGACCTGCTCCAGCAGGTCCTTGACCTTCTTGTCCTGGGGACTCCAGAACTGGAGTTCTCTGTGTGGGGCTCATGAGAGCAGATTAGAGTGGGACAATCCCTTACCTTGACCTGCTGGCCACATCTTGGGAGCTTTTATGAGTATATAACATACTTGTATGAGGACATGCACAAACACGATCTCTTGAAACATTCACAAAGAGAGATCCAGCTTCAAAGCATAGGCTTCATAGTTGTGGTATCAAGTCACTGTATTCAAGCTTATAAGCTTTGCTGGATCAGAACAGAGTGCTGCAGTTTTGAGAAACTGTTCTAGTTGTCTTGGTTACAATGTTTCTAATGTATCTATTTCTCTTTCCAAATTGTAGTTGATGGATATTAAGAGAATAATTCTGAATTTTTCTGTGTGAGTTTTATACATAAACAGTTATGTATTGTTGTTAAGAGCCAGCTGGCAACTGAGCTTGACACACGTGCTCACTCAATTGCCCCCCTGGGTGGGATGTGGAAGACGATCAGAAGAGTAAAAGTGAGAAAACTCGTGGGTTGAGATAAAGACAGTTTAATAGGTAAAGCAAAAGCCATGCACACAAGGAAAGCGTGGAATTATTTCACTGCTTCCCATAGGGAGGCAGGTGTTCAGCCATCCCCACGAAAGCTGGGCTTCATTAAGCATAATGGAGACTGGGGAAGACAAATACCATCACTCCAAATATACCCCCTTCCTCCTTCTCCTCCCAGCATTATATGTTGAGCGTGATTCCACAGGGTATGGAATATCCCTTTGGTCAGTTGGAATCAGCTGTCCCAGCTGTGTCCTCTCCTAACTCTTTGTTTATCTCCAGCGTGCTCATCAGTAACAAAACCATCCCTGTTATCAACACTGTTTCCAGCACAAATCGAAAGCATAGCCCATACTAGCTACTGTGAAGAAAATTATATCTATCCTAGATGAAACCAACACATGTATATATATATATATGTATATTATTCTATTATTTGCATCACCTTTCATTGAAAAAAAAAGAGAAAAAGGTATACTGCTGCTGTATTAGTCCTTTGTATTAGTCCTTTGTATTCTGACCTACCTGAATTCCTTCTCCTTGGAAACTGATTTCCAGATCTATGGTTGGTGCCAATGGCAAAGATATACTACAGTCACATTAATTCATCCCTGTGGGAATACCTTGCCTAATTGATATGAAAGGATGTCCTATTACTCTATCTGACTCAATTGTAGTCAGATTCTGAACAACAAATTTACCAGAATCTTTATCCGTTCTATTTCCAGAGTATGAACTTATACATTTTGGAAGAAATATATATGAGGTCCAAAGTACATGAACATGCACTCTGTGTTTCAGAGTTTGTACCTTATTTCTCATGTTCAGTCTAAAGAGTCACTCAGTTCTTCCTGATGTTGTTTCGATCTTCCCCTGTACAGAAAGTGAATCATTATTTTGTCTTACCTCTTAGCATCACAAACATATGTTTCTCTTTTCTGAACTGTGTTTTTTTTTAAACTGGAAATATTGTTTCCGAAATTGACTCTTCAGAAGCTCCTCTAGGAGAACAGCAAGTTGCTGTTTGTCCCTGTGCCAGTTTTGTATTTATCTTTCTGTTCTCGTCATGTTTTCTTTTCCTTTAGCTTAAATTATTATTTTGCATGTTATACTGTATTGGTTGTTTTACTGCAGTCAAGATAAATGAGAGCTATAGTGCTTCCTTATCTGGGAAATGCACTTTATTATCAAAAATATAAAATAAAACTGGCACAGATGTCTTTGGTAAACTCATGTCTCATTTAATTGAATTTTCCATTACTTCAGGGTTGTTCATTATCTTTCCTCGGTAATTTATTTTAAGTATCATGCAGTATTGAAATGTGACTAATGGACTTTTCTGTTCATGAATCACTACCAATCCATATCAATTTCTTAAATGCACGTGTTACCTTTTGTCTGCTTCTTAGCAATTCTAGACAATAACTCTTTACAAAGATGGACTAAAAGATGACTGGTCAGTTTTCCACCAAACTTATCTGGTGAAATGCATTCCTAACTTTTTTCTGATCTCTTTACACTCGCCTGAGCCTTTTACTCCACACAAGGGAGTAGGAGTCAGCATTGGTACTTGTGTTGTGGCACAACATCATTCTCTAAGAAGAACCGGATGGGGTTTTCTATTTTAACACAGTAGGGTGGACATATCTAGTCTGAAAGAAATATTAATATTTATTTACTTTTCCTTTATCTTTCAGAACAATGGGTCACTTGCTTGGTGCCAGAATCATAAACAGTGTTCAAAGGTAAGTCCTGTTTTTCCCCTCTCATTTAGGTTACCTAGCTGCTTTCAATCTCATCTATAGATTAAATGCTTCTCTTCTTAGCCTGTTCTCAGAAGCATCTGTTTATATTTTATTTTTAAACCTCAACCTATAATAAAATATTGAAAATTAAAACCAAGTGGTTTACTCTTTCAGGACAAAGGAATCATGTTTGAGGATACATGTCAAGCATAGTTAAACTCTAATTCTGTGTTTATAACAAAGTTTACACTGGCTAAAATCTGATGTATACTATGTGTTTTTTCAGGTTTTGTGGTCAGAAGAGAGTAAAACTGTCAATAACTTTAAAATCTTTCTTCAACAGCACCAAGCTATGTCAACATTCAACATTTCATTCAGTTTGGGTATTTAATTTTTAGCTGGACACTGAATTTCTTTCAAAACATTCTTGATACAAATCCCAGTGGCTCTACTGATGCCCTGTCCACTGTAATCCTGAAAGCCTAAAGGATAGGTGAGATAATTGTCAGCTGATAAAAATCTCTCTATGGTGCCTGGAGGGAAGCAGCAATGATTTGGGAGCTTTGGTGTGTCAGGTGGAATTACACATTTTGGTGCTGACTGTTCATAAATATCATGGGAGTTGCATCCATTGCAAATTTTTCTGAAAATGCTCAAGGTAGTATTTTTGTCTAAACATCCTGAAAATGTATTTCTACAATAATTTAGGCCTTTTAACTTCAATAATTATTCTTTATTCGTGAAGATTGTACTGAAAATGGGATTAAATCTAAGTAGCATTGTTCTGTATTGTTTTAATAATGTAATCTTTGTAAATGCGGATGCTAACCCTTGATTTTAACACATAACAATTTCTTCTGTACATTTAAAGAGTGAAATTACTGATTCACTGCTCTAACTTCTCTTGACATAAGTGGAATTGGAAATGGGACAATATGGTATTGACTGTTCCATTGCGGGTAAATAAAACAAAGTTGATTGCTTTTGTCGGCACGAAAATCCAGGGTATAACAATGTCAGTATAAGAAAAGAAGGGAACATTTCCTATTAGCTCTGCCTCACTGCTAAGGGTTGCACTTCTGCAATGAAATCTCATCATTCTTAGAAACGCCAAACGGAGGTGCAGAGAATGTGTTTCATGATAACCAAATTGCCTTTGAAGCAAAGCATGAGGGCCTCGTACCACAGTATCCTGGTATAATTTTTATTTAGCTACCAAAGCTACTGTGGTAAATAATTGGAAAGGTTATTCAGTGGTTTGTGTCTGCCCAACAAAGAAGGAATAGTACAAGAAAACTAGTCCAGCTTTTAAGGCAGGGCAGGATTTATAGGAGTATCTCTCAGAGTTGCTCACAAGTTTATGCAATCCACAGAAGGGGTATATAAGCTGTTATGGATTTAAAGTTTACCTTAAGATTTTATTAGTCTCTTGAAATCAGTGTAAGAAGGCTACAAATTAATATTTTATTGTATTACAAAACACAATGATACCTTAAGTTTTAAATTACTTAACATATACTTTACAGTCATGTTACCTTATGTTTTTCATTCTTTTTTAGGAAGGTAATATATTTTTCTTGGAAAGCAGCTTTGCCATATTTAGCAAATAACTAAATATAAACTTGGTCAAATTGTCAGCAGAGCTGAACATAAGCAGAATGTTGTCTTTTCAGGATGGCTTTGGTTTTCTGTGTTTTGTAATGTGAAGTCAATTGTATTTGCTAACTGAAACTTTCAAAGTGATGCAGGGAGTTGAGTTAACCTTTTAAAAAAACAAAATCCTTTCACTGCATCTCAGCACCTCAGTGGATGAGGTTTATATGAGTATGGCAGGTAGTGGAGGATCCTGCAAGGAATGGTGTGATACTTGACCTTATACTAACACGGAAGGCCTTGTTGGAGATGTAAAATCTGAGGACAACCTTGCCTGCAGTGACCATGAGATTGTGGAATTCAGCATTGGGCAAGAAGGAAGCAGGGCAGCAAGTAAGATTGCAACCATGGATTTAAGGAGAACTAACTTTAGCCACTTTATTGGTCTTCTTCGAAGAATCCTGGGGGAACAGGTCCTACAGGGAAGAGGTGTCAAGGAGAGCTGGTTAATATTAAAGGGTCACATTCTCAAGGCTCAAGAACAATGCATCCTGATGAGCAAAAATTCAGACTAAGTGGGCAAGAGACCTGTGTGGATGAATAAAGAACTCGTGTCATTACGCAAACATAAGCAGGAAATATACAGGAGATGAAAGCAGGATCAGACCACTTGGAATGAGAATAGAAAGGTTGTTAGAGTAAGGAGAAATGAGGCAAGGAAGGCCAAGGCCCATCTGGAATTAATGGAGTGGGGACCATGCTAACAGAGGACATGGAAAAGGCAGAGTTACTGAATGCCTTTGTTGCTGTCTTCACTGACAAGACCAGCCCTCATCAATCTCTGACCCAGGAGACCAGAGTGAAGGAATATTGTAAGGAAGACTTTCTCTTGGTCATGGAGCATTCACTTAGAGAGCACCCTGACCACCCACACATCCACTGGCTCTGACAGGATGTATCCATAAATACTAAGAGAGCTGGCTAACACCATAGCTAGGCCGGTCACAATAATTTTTGAAAGGTTGATCAGGTGATCAAGGGAGGTGCCTGAGGGCTGGAAGAAAACAGATTTTACCCCTGTCTTCAAAAGGGGCAAGAAGGAGGACACAGGGAACTACCGACCAATCAGCCTCAACTAAATCCCTGAAAAGGTGGTGGAGTGCCTCACTCTGAAAGCTGTCTCTGTCCACATGGATGACAAGAAGGTGATAAGGAGTAGTCAATGTGGATTCACTGAAAGTAAGTCATATACTTGAGCAACCTGATTACCTTCTGCAACAAAACAAGTACCTGGATGGATAAGCAAAAAGCAGTGGATATTGTCTACCTCAACTTCAGGAAGGCTTTTGACACTGTCTCTCACAATATCCTCATAGATAGGCAAACTCAAAAAGTGTGGACTGGATGAGTAACAGTGAGGTGGATTAAGAATGGGCTGAACAGCAGGTCCCAGAGGATCATTATCAGTGGCACAGGGTCTGGTTGGAGGTCTGTCAGTTGTGATGTCCCCCAAGGTTCAGTACTGGGTCTAGTATTGTTTAACTTATTCATCAGTGACTTGGATGGAAGGGCAGATGCCTCCTCACCAAGTTTGCTGATGACACAAAGCTGGGAGGAGTGGCCGATACCCCAGAGGGCTGTGCAGCCCTTCAGAAGGACCTCAACAGGTTGAAGAGATGGGCAGAGAAGAACTGCCTGAAATTCAACAAAGTACAGGGTCCTGCACCTGGGGGAGAATAACCTCAGGCACCAGTATGGGCTGGGGGGCTGACCTGCTGAAAGCAGCTTTGTGGGGAAGGACCTGGGGTCTGTCCGTGAGCCAACAATGTGTCCTTGTGGCCAAGAAAGCCAATGGTATCCTGGGATACATTAGGAAATGCATTGCCAGCAGGTCAAGGGAGGTGATCCTGTCTATCTACTCAGCCCTACTGAGGCCACATCTGGAGTGCTGTGTCCAGGTCTGTGCTCCTCAGTACAAGATAGTACAAGAGAGTTCCAGTGGAGGGCAACGGGGATGCTTAAGGGACTGGAGCATCTCTCTTATGTGGAAAGGCTGAGGGAGCTGGAGCTGTTCAGCCTTAAGAAAGACAACTGAGAGGGGACCTCCGAATGGAGGGCTCTTTTCAGTGTTACCAAGCAGTAGGACAAGAGGCAATGGGCAGAAACTGATGCACAGGAAGTTCCGCCTGAATATGAGGAAGAACTTCTTTGCTGTGTGACTGTACACTGGAACAGGTTGCCTAGAAAGGTGGTGGAGTCTCCTTGACTGGAGATATTCAAGAACTATCGGGATGCAATCCTGAGCAATGTGCTCTAGGGTGACTCTGCATGAGCAGGGAGGTTGTACCAAATGACCCACCGTGGTCCCTTCCAACCTTAACCTTCTGTGGTATCTCAGATGACATTTTTTTTAAAGGATTCTCCCAGTATCCACCTTTGTTTTGTGTTTTTGCTGTTTAGCGACAGAACTTTTTGAGGTGATTTGTGGTAAACTGCGAATGACAGCAGGCATCCATCTACTTTGTTAGTGGGGAGACTTTGAAGCACAGAAGTATCTTTTGTTTGCACACATATTTGCATCTGATACACAATGGAGAAGTTTTACTTGGAAGTTGCATCAACATATTAGACAGTGGCTGATACAACAATAAAAGATGTAGGTAATTTAGTAACTTTTCTATTATTTTAGTCTTTCATAGAGCAGTTTATAAGATGAAAAAGGTACATTGCGGTACATCTTCTTACTTGTAACGTAACTAATCTCAATTTTATTTTAGAAGCTTTTATTTTATTCCAAGGACAGATGGTAGCCTGTAAATGTAGAAGTTCTGAATGGGAAATGGAGCTATGGAGAAAAAAAAAAAAGATAAAGCATCCAATACAAGGCTTTTGCTTGTGTTTTCTCCTCAATGAGCCTTTGATGTTTTGATTTCATTTTGCCTAGACCTGATCTGAGAAAAAAAACAAGTTCTAGAGTCTCTGCCCATTATTCTTGGAGAGTAAGATCAGTCTGACATAAAATTCTGTACAACTTTTGTGGCTACTCTTTTGTACGTAGAATGATTGGGAAAAATATTTTAATACCAGCATAGAGTGAAAATTATTTTTTTTCCTTTTGGAAGTCTGTGGTCTGTAGTTGAAGATAGCTCCTGATAAAGTATTGTTCTAGTTTGTTTGGTCAGTGAAGTACCTCTAAAGCTAATTTCAGCTATTATACCACTGCCCTCTAATACAGGTGTAGACAACAAATGCTTAGTTGAAGATGAACATTTTTGAGAATGGCTAATTTGTCAAAGTGGTGCAAATCTGATGAACTAAAGTGGTTTTAGCTTGCACAGGAACACTCGTAGATCGCTACCTACATCCCAGACGGCGATTTATATTAGTTATATTAATGGAGCAAGTCACAAAAACATGACTGTGAGCAGCAAAATATGCACCAGTGATTTTACATATAATTTAATTGAATGAGATCTCTCCAGAGGTCTGTTTTGCAAGATAAAACACAAGAGAGCTCTTGAATGCTTACCCTGTTTGACATAAATGTGTGTAATTTCAATATGTTAAAATACTCATAATTGGGACAACTATAGGATCAGTAAATAAATTGCCATTTTTGGTTGCAGTAGTTACTAAATCACTGCCATCATGCACTCCTGCTTGTCTGCTGGCACCGTGTTGAAACAGACTGAGGGCTTTCTTTCTTGGATTCTTGTCAATTGCCTGGTTGGCTTACACTGTGAACATGAGTATTGAGGTAAAATTGGCCCTGTAGTTGATGATGTTTGTGAAATTCCTTGGAAGTAGATTTAAAACGCAAATTTCTTTGTCCAGCTTCATTCATAGTTTTGTTTGAGCTTATGCTTCTTGAGTTGTAGATGACTCCCTTCTAAGGGGACAGAGGGTCCAATATGCTGACTGGGTCCAACCCATAGGAAGGTCTGCTGTCTCCCTGTGGCCTGGGTAAGGATACCACCAGAAAACTTCCTAGCCTGTTGCAGCCCTGAGACTACTACCCGTTACTGATCTTCCATGTAGGGAACAATGAAGGGGCAGCATGCAGTTGAGGATGATCAAAATGGACTTCATGGCCTTGGGATGTTTGGTAAGGGAATTTGGGACACAAGTTATATTCTCCTCCACACTTCTAGTTAAAGGCAGCAACATTGGAAGAAACAGGCTGAGTCTACTAATAGATGTCTCTGTGGTTGATGTCACTGCCAAAATTTTGGGGTTTTTGACAACTGGTTTATCATCTACTGAATGCTTCACCCACCAAATCCATATCTATCCAATTTAGAGAGAAGGTTTTTTGGGGAGACTCTGTAAAAGGCCCAGTAAAGCTGTTCTGTGTGTCATGAATCACCTCCCTATCCTTTACGTGCCTTAGAATAGCTTCTAGGAGGATTTGTTCCATAATTTTCCAGGCACAGAGGTGAGGCTGGCAGGTTGGTAGCTCTCAGGGTCCTCCTTTCTACCTTTTTAAAAAACGGATGCAATGTTTTCCTTTTTCCGGTCACCTGAGACTTCATCTGTCTTCTATGACTTTTCAAATATCATGGCAACTATGACAGCCAATTCCCTCTGAACTCCGGGATACTTCTCATCAGGTCCCATAGACCTATGCATGTTCAGGTTCCTGATCTTTACTTACAGTTGGAGGGGCTTTGCTTTCCCAGTCCCTCTCTTGCAGTCTGTTCACTCAAGAGGTGTGGGGAGAGTGGTTGCCATTGAAGACTGAGGAAAAAAGTTGTTGAATACGTCAGTCCTCTCCTTATTGGGCTATGTCCCTTTACTCTTCCCAGGGCAGATGTCCCTGCTTCCACTGCCTGTGCATTTCCTTTTTACCCTTTAGTTTGATGAAGAGGTCTCCACTCATCTATGCTGGTCTCTTGCCTTCCTCTCTTGATTTCTTACACCTGGTGATCTAGCGCTCTTGTACTTTATGGAACATGTCCTTAAAGATCTGCCAGCTCTGTTCTGCTCCCTTCAGAGCAGCTTCCCAGCAGGTCCTGTTGACTAACTTCTGGAAGAGCTAGAATTTTGCTTTCCAAAAATTTAGGGTCCTGATTCACTCTTCACCTGACCCATATCCCTCAGGACTACAAACTTCATGATGATTGCATCCCAGGCTGCCTCCAATCTTGACATCACCAATTAACTCACTTGAACTAAAGCATTATTATAACCATTGCATTTGTTGATCAATCTCCTACTAACAGCTCTATGTCGATTTAAGTGCTACATGCTATTTGAAATACTATCAGAATCTGGCCTAAGAAAATAGTGTGCAAGAATGACTCAAGTACTTCCAGGGTAAAAATGTTGCACCAGAGGTTTACTTATTTTGTTCAATGGCAATAAATTGGTTTATGTTGTGTTTTGAATTTCTCTACTGTGTTAACCTTTGCTATTGGATTTAACTTTCAAGTCCTTACATAAGTCGTGTTTGTTTTGGGGTTTTTTTTGCCTCTCTTTAACTTACCCTCTGAAAAATCTTTATGTGGTATTTTGCCTCTTTCTCTCCACTAGTGTCACTATTCTGTGTGGCCATCTACCTGTTTCTTACAAATCTACCAAAGAATCAGTGAATTGTTTACATTGGAAGGAACCCACTTAGATCTTCTAATACAACCCTCCTACTCAAGTAGGGTCAGCTAGGCCAGGTTGTCCAGAATCACATCCAGTTGGGTTTTGAGTATCTCCACGCATGAAAACCACAACCTCTCTGGGCAACCTCTTTCAGTGTTTGATTGCCTGGCAGTAAGAGAGTTTCTATTTCCTGTTTTTTAATTTGTGCCTGTTCCCCCTTGTTTAGTCCATGGGCATGCCTGAGAAGAGCCTAATTCACTCTTCTTCATTGCATCCCAATGGGTATTTATAAACATGGGTAATATCCCTCTGAACCTTCTCTCCAGGCTGAACAGTCCTAACTCTTCGAGCTTCTCTGTATATGGCAGATGCTCCAGCCCCTAAATGGTATTCTTGGCCCGGTGTTTTCTTCTTCTTTTCTACTTATGCTTTCTAAGCCCAAAATGACTCCTGCCTACTGCCATTCACAAAGCTCATGTCCTTAAAATCCCACTGCCCTTTGTTGTCTTATTAGCAGTGATTCATGCTAAACTGTTTGTAAATGCACAGCATTTACTGTTCCTACTCCGTTTTTCCAGTTTGTTTTTGCAGTGTGAGCTCCATATTACAAGGCCGTTCAAGTACTTGGAATTGCTGAGCCCATAACAGGTGCTTCACTCTAAAAACAACAGTAGGAGTCAATTGCTACTGAGAGTAACATGAAATGACAAATTGTCCTGCGTTGATGCTGGCTTAGTGAAAAATGTATTTTAGCCCTAAGCGGAGGGGGGGGTGGTGGTGGTGCAATGACTGGGAAGGGCATTTCAAGAGTTTGTGAAGTAGAGATAATTATTTTTTTTATTTATTTTACAGCTCCTTACACAGAGTTTTCTTTTTGTAGGCAACTGAAAGTCAAGAGACCAGCAGGCATAATTTAGAGCTGCATGTGCAGTGGCATTTACAAGGACTGGCGATAAATGGGGATCATCATAATGCACTGTGAATTGCAATACAAATTTCTTGTTCCCAGTAGCCAAGGTAGCGGTCCCTGATTGATTGATTCCGTGGGAAGGCTGAAAGGCTAGTTTTTGAAATTTTGGAACTGAGAGGAATACGTGAAAATAAAGATAAGTTTACAAATGCTGCAGCCAAATAAACAGACTGTTTGACTATTTCAAAAAGAAAACTAATTTCTTTATAGAATGTACACTCCTGAATTCTGTATGTGAGCAATTGTTTCAGGCTTCAAGCTGAGCTCTTTCCCAAGATAGTGCAGGTGAAAAAATGAGCTAATGGTTTAAACAATTAGAGTTTTGATGCAGCCTTCCATCTGTCAAAGCCCACTGAAATGAAAACTCACAGTTTTAATTTGTGCCTCCAGCATCTAACTCAGTCTGAAATGGTGTCAGCGATTTGCCCTGCCCACAGTGCTGTCATTCTTATGTTAAGCATTCTGTGCACACATGCTGGGAGACTTCTATCAAACGTATTAGTGTGCATTTGAGAGATCATTAGCCTGAAGTAGCTGGAACATTCCAGGTTTCTTAGCCGGCAAGCTCACATCGCTGCTGGAAAGTATGTTGAGCCACTGTTATTTAAACAATAAAGCTACAGCAGGATAGGGATAGCTTTGTAAAATTTAGTAGGAATAGTGGTATCATGATTGAAGTGGCACCCATGAGAGGGCAAGATAATGAATGTTTTGATTTTTGGCTAAAAAGACAGAATGAATTAAAATTTCTTTCTCGATCTGCCAGACAGATCGAGATTTCTTTCATGTAGTAAAAGATAAGGTAAAAGCATTTAATAGAATCAGAGTTCATGAGACTTGATCAGATTATTGGTCTGCTAAATAGATGAAAATAATCCTGATCATATAAGAAATAAGAAGACAGATGTAATACTTATTGCTGGAATTCTTATAGATTATTTGATTTTGTTATTATATTCATCTATGAAAAGGTTAAGGGGGCTGAGATAACCATAGGGGTTATATGATTAGAGCTGAACTAGCTAAGAAATAGGTGAACTGAAGTTTCTGGGTATTTGTGTTTGGGGAAATAGAAGAAAGAGCTTTGTGATTCAGTGTTTGTGTTGATACAAAAGCATTAGTGTATAAATGTGCTGTGATGACAGGAATCCCTCTGTTCTCTAAAGGTCTTGAGAACTGACAAATAAACAGAGCTAAAAGCCAAACATTGTTTACAGTACTTTGTACTACACTGATGTATTGTTATCTGTTTGTAAATATCAAGTATTTGTTTTTTTGAGTATTGAAAACACAGTTATGTTTGAACATGGGACACTGAAATAAGTGAAAATTAAGTAAGTTCATATTCCTGAAAGTTGCTGTGTTGGATCACATCAGTCATCCTTCCAGTCTCATGCTTGTCTTACCAGCTGGATTCCCCAGAGGTAAGTAAACCTTCAGGTCTGGAATAACTGCTAGATAACTGCTAGAAAAAAACTTACGTAAACCCTATTACTTACTTTGTGTGATACTGTGAAACATAAAGGGTATGTCCTTTTCAAGACACTAGTTCTGGTTTCTCAGTTCTTGCTGCTTACTGTTTTGTTCAGCTTAAATGTTTTTGCCTTAGCAGAACAGGCATCAGGGCTTTATGGAAAGTGTTGTGCTTGGCCTTATCACTGAATGATGCTGCTGACAAAATTCTGTCTCTTGTAGAAATAATTAGAATCCAAATAATTTCCTTTTTCTCTTATTAAAAGATCATTACCACTGTTAGAGCTCTTATGATAGGCAGGGAGGAAAGGATCATATTGGTTGTCTGTCCCTGTACCCCAGGTTTTTGTTAATGCAGAATTCTGCTGAGGTTCTCATTGATCCTCAGTGTGGATTTGCAGAAAAAGTTGTCTCTTTTGAAGCTTGCTGTTTTGGCCACTTGTATCTGGTCCACTTTTTAAGGAGGTAATCAAGTCTGATCACTGTGCTGTTTGAAATTTGACCTCCTGAATACTGAGCAGACTAAACCAATGCTGAGCGTAACTAGCCGAAGATTAAGTAACCCTCTTTGACAGAGAAAGGATGCAAAATTGTCATTAATGACTGAATTGTGCCAACACTGGCTTTGAGGATAATGGCATAGCAGTCTCAACTCCAGTCTCAGAAATGCAAATGCTGCCTTTAGACCTTAAGTCTGCATACTCTACACTATTTACAGACATACACTACAGCTATAGGGAGAAACACGTGCGTGGGCGTGCACTCATACACACACACACTCACACACACACATACCCAACAGATATTTATTGAAGCTGGCATGCCGAAGCACTAAATGCTTCTTTAACTTAGCTTTATCTGCTTCAGTGAACACTCTTCAAAATCCAAGGATATTCAGACTGCAGAACTCTTTATTTAGAGGTATTTAAACACAAACATAATCCCTTCCTGGAAACTTTTGAAATACCAATGGAGCTATGCAGCCTAATCAAGTGTGAATTTTTGTCATCTAGAAAGCAGTTGATTAAGTAACATCTAGTAGAAGGACAATCATCATTGGAGCAACACTAGTCAGACAGTAAAGACAAAACGTACAACTGAGACGAAGGAAAATTAGCAGTAAATATGCTTGAAAATAAGCATCGAACTAGTCTTTCTAAATCCTTAGTTTTCCCAGGTCACTCACCACTCAGTTTGCTCAAACCTTGTACATATTTTTTTCTCATCTTTCAATAACTTTGCACTCAATATGCAGAGGGAAATATATAACATGAAAGTGTATTTGAAATTTTGATTTCCTAAATACAATATTCGTTCCCAAAGCTCAGCTGCATGAATTGCTGTTAGGAAATTTCAATAGCTCACATAAGTCAGAAAATGTGTACAAAACTTATAACTTTGCAGTTGAGATCAGAATCCTAATTTTATCTTATTAAAATACGTTTCATTAACCTAATTAATTCTTAGTACAATACAGGCTGTAATAGTCTGTTTAAATGTATGGTCCTTTTCCCCTCTTGTGGGAGACAACTGCAGAGTTAGATCAAATACAGCTCTAGTTAAGTGACAAAGACAAAATGTACTTGCATTGACCTTTAATGCAGTAATAAAATACATTCAGCCACTGTAAAGAGTTTTGCTTGACTACACCGGAGCATTATTCAAAGCCCACTGAAGTAAAGAATACTGACTTTAAACAAGCTTTATACCCATCTGTAAGGCAAGATCGTGCTTTTTCAAGTGACCTACCTGGGAGTTTCTCCATTACTGTAATATTGAAGAAGATGTAAAAATGTGCTTAGGTAGATGAGGTTACTGTGCTGAGAGGAAGGCAACTGTCTTTGAGGCACACAGACAGGGATGTAAGCATCCTCTTCTCCACACACTCCCTGAGCTGTAAGGAAAGCATTGAGCTGGAAGTGAGAGCTATGACTGTTTTCCACTTTTGAGTGCCTGTAAAGAATTGGAAAGCTATCCGAGCACAGAAACGTGATCTATCCTAAAACAGAAATTGCAGGTTTTATTTTGTAACACTAATTTGGGATATTTAATCAGACATTAATGATTTAATTGCTGTTTAGCACTGACTGTATATTAGAATAACTCTCTATGCACAACAGACAAAAATGCTTCTGAAAGGGTGTAGTGTTAAAGAGCTAGTTTTGTGCTATGAATTTTAAACAGATCTCCTCATTGAGTTTCCATAAAAAGTTCCGCTTAAAGTCAGTTTGGGGTATAGTGTCAGGTTAACAAGTCAAAAAGGTAACTGGTTTTGACATTTCTTCCGTAATATTCACTAAACAATACGATTTACAAGCTTGCATTGTAATCTTAGTCTTATCAAATGTTTTTAGCTATTTCAGTGGCCTGAAGAGTGTAAGCACACAGAGTCACCACAGAACTATACAGACAGAGGTCTCAGTACTGAGATAGTGACAGGAAAGTATTTGAACCTCTTTTCTGAAGTCACTTCTGAAGTCACTGCAATAGGTCTAAAGGCTATTTCCTGCAGTGTATTTTAAAATTGGGTTGCATCTTCATTTTATACAAGTTAACAGTTACTTGGGGTGTAAAGTAAAAGGGGAAATCATAGCCATATTTCTTGAATGTTGACATATGTATTTGATGTGTATGGGAAATGTAAAGACGTATTTTGAGTTCATGTTCAATCTGAGCAGTTGCCCATACAGGAACACCAGCAGGATCCACTACACTGAAATGAAATAAGACTATTATTTTAGAAATAACTATTCAGCCTTGTACTGTTTTGATGCTGGTGTATGTATGCATAAAAGGGATTTCTTGTTTCAGAAAGGTGTTTTCAGCTTATGCATTTAGAAACTAAAGGATTGCCATAATTAAGTCTGTGAAGGTATTTTTTCCTTTGATGTGTGAACCAGGAGACTGAGTTATGAACAAAGATCTTTTCTCCAGTATATCTAGTGTTCTACTTGCTTTAAGTTGTAAAATCTATGGGTCCCAACAAATGTAAGTTTGCAGCCTGTAACTTCATATTATACAGATGGGTATGATTTTTTTTCCTCACAGAGGTGATATTTATTGTATCCAAAGTAAATGAAATTTCAATATCCACAATAAACCATGCTATGAAAAGAAAACCGAGTTACAGCACTTGGGATTTGAACTGCACCCTCCAAAGAAATTTTCCAGAGTTAGTAGTCCAGAGTCAAATTTTAAAGCAGTTTCATATTAGGAGTGAAATCTCTGCAGTTTTATGGTTTATGTAAAACATTAATCTGTGTTGTTACTAACTGAATTTTGAACACCTTTGGGAAGGAAATAGACTTAATTTTGTTTTATGTAAATATGACCACCCTGTTAGCCCTAGTAAACAACAAATTATTGGTTAAACAGTAGTTACCACTATATAATTTTTTTCAACTTATGTCCACTTAAATCAGGCTTTATTATTACATGGATTCTGATGTGTTGCTCTTCCTAATATTTGGAATTCTTTCAGTTTAGCCTGAGAATACAATATATAGCCCTGAACACATCTCTAGCCTGGTCCATGCAGCTTGTTCAAAGGAGAATTAACCAAGCTTGCTTCTGGGTGGCAGGAATGCTCCTGGGAGGTATGGACAGACACAGCAGGCAGAGCTCAGTCTGGCTGCAGTTGTTAATTTTTGTTTGGATCTGGACCATATTGTTGAGTGATATCTGAGGATATCTTTATTCACTTACCAGGTGGCAGGTCTAAAGCTCCTAAAGGGCCATCAGCAAGGGAGGAATTGCAGTTTTTTGTGTGAGATTTTTGAAAGGTTAGGATTTATAGCTGTAAAGAAGAATTGAGACAAAGAGAGCTGATGCGTAACTACTTAAATCAATGAAGACATTACCAAACCTGTCTTTGCCACTTTAAGATCATTGGCTCAGCACCACTGGTGTCTCTGAGAAAGTCTTCAACATCTTTCCACTGGAGATCTGTTCTGCTCATATATTATTTAGTGTTCTATTTTCCTACCAGTATTTATCATTGAAGGTATCTGCATGACAGTTCAGCTGTTCCTGCTGCACAATTTCCTCATCCAAAGTCGTGTTTCATTTTGTGTCATACACAGCTCCTACAATAGTTATAACCCACATTTTTGGTGGGGTCATGATACAGAAAATAATCCCCTTTTAATTGCTTATTTTCTTCAAAGATTAATTAAATATGTTTCATAACTGAATATTTTAAAGTTAATCTATAGTTAAATAATACATTTGAATAACAAATTAGTGTTGAAAAAAAGAAGAAGATATTTGGTTGGTAACTTTGTTGCTTTATTTTTTTCCTTTTAATTTCAGCCCTCCCATTAAATAAACTGAAACCAGGAGAATTAAAATAATGTAGCTGTATTGTGGAAATACATTTTTTTTTGTTAAATTATAATAGTGGTGCAGAAAATCACAACATGTACTTCATTCAAAGTAATATCCATCTGTAGGGGAAATCATCTGATTTTCATGTTTTCTAGGTTTAATAAGGGTTTAAAATTATTGCAGATTGAGGAATTTTATTCCTTAAATGGCAAGTAAGTAGGTCATCATCTTCAGGGAAAGACTTATTTGTCCTCATTATTCCTGGGTCCAACATTATGCAAATTCACTTTATAATACACTTGAAAGTAGTTATTGTAAGGAAGTGGGTGTAACTGTATGCGGTACTTTCAACATTTTTATTCTGAGAACATGAACAGCAAAATAGATTTGCAAACGCTATTCATATACATGAATGTTTTTAATCATTAATACAGGAAGATTGAATTAATTAGAAATTAATCTTTTCTTCTCCCTTTTTACTGGTTCTATGGTAGAAAGACTGTCAGATACAATACTGATTTAAAAGTGTTTGTGAATTGTATGGTGCACTTAATGGCTATTTAAACTTCTGCTTTTGGCAGGTTATATAAAAATGTTAAAAGACATTGGTGCTATTCTCTTAAAACAGTAAGGGCATGGCATGGTGGTGAAAGAGCAGTGAACAGGCAGCATAGTAGTGTAGGCAGATCACATACTTGCATCTTTGCTGACAAATGACAGGGATTGTTCCTGCCCTGCTAGCAGGAGATCCTAGAAGAGGCTTGTTGCACCTTTGCTATCTGCCTGTCACACCTTTCTCGTGTTAGAAAAATGAGCTGTGGTTTTATTGTCTAATTTTTATTTAAAAAATGAAGTTTTTCACCATGGAATAAAAGAAGAAAGAAGATGTTACATTGTAATAATGTATTTTTTCCCCCCAGAGTTGTTACAGTTTACCGGGTAGGTCTGTGCAATTCAAACAGTTGCGTGTGTGGCAAGTGTGTTGTGTGTTTGTACAGAAACACACTTGATTGATCAGTTAGACCAGGGTGACATTTTAAGTGCATTACAGTTTGGTTTCTGGTTTTTTTTTTTTCCTCTGGAGAAATACTGAAATACCTCAGTACAGTTGTGCTTTTTATTGTAGTTTTATCAAGCAGTGAACTTAGGGAAAAGCTCTTGAGTATGTTTTATTATGCTGTCATGGAAAGCTAGCACATTTTTTCTTATTGCTAACATTTGTTGGGTGATGACAGGTTATCAAATAGTACAGAGCTATTTAACACCTTGGAAGAAGACAATAAAGAAACTTGTGACATTTTCTTAACAAGAAGCACAGTGTGTTTTGGGAAATCTGTCAGTGAGAAGACAGGCCTGTAAAGATGTCTGGCCTATTTTGACCTTTCTGCCCCTTTTTTTGTATTCTGCTGTTTCAGATTTGCAAATGACTCGATGTTTGGTACTTGAAAGTAGACATCACATAACAAGGAAAGGATATGAATATGTTTCAGAAATGTTGTATTGTGCAGTGGAAAAAATTGCAGAAAATGATTACGCATTTTGTTCATGGCTCCAGAACATTATTAAAGGGATTAAAAATGTTTTCTGATTCAAATAAATTGTAAATGTAGTTATTTTGGGGTGGTCTGTCAAAGTGGTAGATGTTGCATCAAATCCAAGTACTACTGAAGCATGGTACTATATGCCTACAGTAATCTGAGCTCCTCCGTAATGATGTATGACACTCCCTTTGCATGCTCTGTGCTATATTTTATCCAGCATTTGGATAGCATGATATTCTGACCTTGTCTGATTGGTGATCTCATTTTCCATGAATGTCGCAAGGATAGTAAACAAAGCCTAGAAGAATTGTCAAGATGACAAGTTGTATTGTTCTGTATCTTTTCAAGACAAAGCTAAAGAAATTTATCCCTCTTGACACCTTTGTCTCTTGTATTAAGAAAGCTTTAACTAACTTCTCTTTAGTTCTATGATCTACCCTCTAAAAATGCCACATCTTATAAAGAGAACAGGTAGAAAGGCTTTTAAGGAGAGGCCTCAGGGACGTGGAATAAGTTAAGAAAAAACAGCAGCAGCTAAATCGTCTAAGGATTCCAAGATTGACAAGAGTGCATTATAAGAAGTGTATGAAACATTTAAATGACACTTCTGTATTAACACTTATAAATAACTATGAATTATAATAGTGTGTAAATACATTGTACAAATATGTTGGGTAGGAAAATACTTTTTTGCATGAATCCCACAGACATTTACAGATGTCAGCGATTGCAGGAATGCTGAAATGGTTTTGTTTTATTGTGTTTTCCTTTCACCTTCCTCTCTCACTCCCTCAAGAAACCTATAAAACAGAATGTTTCACTCTGTTCAAACCATATGGAGGTTTTGCATCTGGAAAATTTGAACCTAAATCTGTACGTAACTTTCAGTTGAATATTGATATTTTTTCAATTGCGTTATTTAAATTCTATGTGTGAAAGATAAATTCTGGGGTCTAGAATGGCATCTCAATAATGTGGTTGTACTTTAATTGCTTAAACTAGCTTTTGTAACTATTTTTGCTTTTGATGGGAAGTTGACAGTACACATCTTCAGCAGGTATTTATAAACAATGAGAACTTCAAAAATGGAGGCAGTATATAGCTAAGTGGCAGTCTGAATGGGAAGTGGGATTACCACTTACTTATACTGGGATTTGGATGTAAGGTCTCTAATTTATTTATAACAAAGTTAATCATCTTCTAGTTGAACAGTTAAATACTGAGGACATCGCTTTTTTGAGTTGTTTTACGCTTCATCCAATTGACAGAAGATAAGCTTCTGTACCCATCCCTCCCAGCACTTTCAAAGTGCAGTGGAGCTTATTATAAATGAATGACTCATACATAGGGTGGAACAAATGCACCATTGGTAGCCTACAGAGATAATAACACTGACCTCCGGTCATTTTACAAGGGAACTCTCTCGTGTAGGTCGACTTCCCACTGCTTTAAACCCAACCTAAATAGACCATTCACGAGGAACTGGATTGACAGATTAGAGATTTATATGCACAAATGTAGGCATTAGCAGCATGGTCTCTGCACTTCAGGAGACGAGAAGTAGTTGAAAGATCTGAGCACTTAAAGCAGAGGGACCCTTTTCTGTAAAGAAGTAGGTTTGTAAACTTCATTTAGACTTACTGAAGTATGTAGGGCAGTCATAAAAGTCCAACCTTGCAGTCTGTATTTATGCAAGACTCTCAATAATATGAAATTATTTGGAAATAAGGGTTATGATAGCACTGCCGCTTCATATGGGATGTTGGAGTGGGTGAAAAGAAGACACAATTTTAAGTTCTAAGTCAAAATATGCTTAAAATGCATTTTTTGCCTTCTTCCCTTCAATACATATGTACACACAAAGTGAGTAAATGAAAATAGTTTTGTAAAAGTTTTGTAAAAGTTTTGTGAAAGTTTAGCATTTGTCAAATGATACCCATTTTAGAAGGATCTTGAGATACTAAATTTAAACCTAAGAATCCAAAAGTAGTAATGTGTACTAGTTCAAATTTTTATACCACAAGGTATGACTTAAGTGCATCAGATATCTTCATCTTTCAACTGTGTTAATGCTCTTGTAATACAATTTGTCAGTGTGTACTAGAAATATAACTTGTGCCTTTCTGCAGAAAGGGATGTGTTCTTCTGCCTGATTTCAACAAAAGGTTATATTCAAAGGAATGATTTTAAAGCACATGACAAATTACTGAAAAGACATTTTTATTGTACAATAGCATTCTCCAACAAAAAAAAACAAGGGGGGGAAGGGGAGACAATACCCCCTCCCTCCACCCAGCTCCAACATTCCCTAACACTAATTTAAGGAAAAACACACGAAGAGGAAACCTTCAGTAGCTTTCTTTTTTTTTCATTTCTTTTAAAGAATGAGAATCTTAACAGGTTCTTTCTTTTTTTCTGGCCCCTTCAGTAGAGAACATTATTAACATGCAGTTGGATCTCTCAAAAAAGTTGGTTTTTAAAATGATTATTCCTGTTATATTGTATCTGTAGAATATGCGGCAAGTGGGTCAATGATACTTGATTTATAGAGACAGAAATAGTAAAAATATGTTGGAAATCTGTGTGAAAGAAAATGGTGAAACTAAAAATGGGAGTTTAAGTCCAAATGCAGATATACCAGTCTGACTCCCTTAGTCAGCCTTTATGTGGAATATCAGAATTCTAAACTAGATCTTAAAATGTAAGCTACTGTGATCTGTTTTCAAGATGTTAATTATCTGAATTTGTTTTGATACCATAGTTTTTTATGTTTACTGAAAGCAGTGAAACTTTTCCTATTTCTCTTACGAGCTTCGATGCTTTAAACCTACACATTTCATGCCTGAGAAAATAACTCTTGTTGATTGGTAATGCAGTATCTGTCTGTCTGTTTCTTTGAAAATAAATAATTTTCATTCTCACTGAAACAAATTGATGTTTGCAATGACATTGCATTATCTGGCTCAGGAGGCTTTTCTTGAGACCTGAATCCAGAGTTCTTTACTTGCTCATTCCTCCCACAGAACAAATCCAACAAAGCAAATTCCTGGGACTTTCCTTACTTTGTATCCAGGCAAAATTTCAGTGAAACTCCAGACACTGCAGTCATATAAAATCTTCCTCCAGCAATAAGACCCTTTAAATTGAAGATTGTGCAACTATGCTTCAAACTTGCAGTGATTTTCTTTTTGGAAGATGCAGGATACTGCTAGGATAACATACACATATTCATTCTTTGTGACTGGTTTATGATGGAGTTTTTTACTAATTGTCAGGTTTTATACAGAATTCATATTTCAAGTCTGTTTGTCTTTTCCTATATCTAAGCTTTTAAAAAATAACATAAAGTAGAAACTGGTGTTTGGGAGAGATAGAACATTTTCATTTGTATTTCTGCTGTGTTATCTATGTAAATAAGCATCTACCTATGTAGAAATGCACAATTCTCAAATATGCTAATCTCTCTTCCTTTCTAATTTCCACTTGCTTAAATTCTATTTTTAAAGGGTTTGGAGAGTCTTTTGGTTCTTAAAATACATGAATTAGTCTTAACCTTTTCATGACTTTTGCTAGCATTTACAAGGACGTGCCTTTGATTCATTTTTGGTTTAGAGTATATGTTTTTATAAAGCATGGTCATTTAAGCTTATGCTTAAAATGACCATATTTGCTCTTGAATATAACCAGGCTTCTAAAGTAATGACAACCAATTAGGATAGTCTGAGAGACAACATTTTCTAGGCTACTATGTTTTTCAGATAAAAAATCCAATCCCCAAGGAAGTCAGTGTAATTTTCTCTGAAAGTGTGAGTGTGGTAAGGAACAGCACTGAAGTTTATTGAACTTGGAGTACCATCATTGTAGATAGTGTAATTCTGAAGCTAAACAGTGGTGCTCTACTTGGGATAATTCATGCAACTTCAGGATTTGCTTTCTTGTTGATGCCGAAATATTTACAGAGGATTATAGCCTGAGGACCTAGAACCTATAGAGTGCTATTTGCAAGAATATCTAGACAAAATGTCTATACATCTATAAATTGTATCTTACTGAAGGATTAAGTCTGTCTAAAATACTATGATGATACTAAACTTCATGTCACTATTTATAAAATAGATTAAATATCTCTTAGTGACTGATATATCCAGTTAGGCTGAAGTTACAAGACAAAAATTAGTAGTTGCCTAATATTTCTTTAGTTATCTTTTTGTTCACTACCTACTCTTACAATGCAGTGATTAGGTAGCTTGCTATGACAATATAATTTAATTTATCTCCAGTCTTGCTTCTGTTCTGGTAGTTATGGTGAAATAGATATTCTATGAAGGCTAGGCATATCTGTGATTGTAGTCACCTTTTTTAAATATAGTGTTGTATACATTTGTTGCATAATTTTTATTTGCATGGGAAACATGGGACTTATTTCTTATGGAGCTTTTGTGCACACTGCTGTATGGGATCTTAATATAACCACAGAATGAGCCTGCTGCTGTAGTATGAAAGCATATGTAATAGCAACACCCTTTTCTCTATATATAGATATTGAGCAACTTGCTTTAGTGGACTCTGCTTTGAGCAGAGGGAGTTGGACTAGATGATCTCCAGAAGTCACTTCTAGCTTCAGCTATTCCATGATATAGATATAGGTATCATCCTGAAGTAATATACAAATTAAAAAATAGACCTTCTGATTGTATTTAATATGTGCTTATTCACACAACCCAGTTCTTACCAGCCAAACTAGGTGTCTTAAGATACAAAATTGAAAAGGAGAGATTTGAAACACAAAAGGAAGAGTAGGCAGATACTGTCTCATTATCCAACATAAAGTTGTCTATTTCCTTTGAAATGCAGATTTTGTTTAAAAGAGGAAAAAGAAGAGAAGCAGCATTTAATTTGTATTCAGGTTGATGTGAATTTTTTTAAAGGAACAGATAAAATACCTTGGAGGAGGGGTTTGTGCTAATTTTAGGCTTGTACAGGCTGTCTTTTGAGCTGCAAGAAGGTATCATTTCTTAATTTTTAGCAGTCTTCATCACTGAGGAGTATTGCAATTAGGGCTGACAGTTATTTGGTCATTTTATAATTGCAGCTGACTTTATTTATAAGGGGACACTGCTTGTACTTCTTGTGTAATTCACAGTTACAAGAGATATGCAGAGAAAATTATACATTATTCTAAACTGAGTTGTGTTATGGTTATATTGTTATTACATAGAGTTAATTTGGGACACTAGCTGACCTGCTAAATAGTGCCTTGGTTTTTTGATATGCATTCACTCTTACTGCTTGTGAGAGGCTGCTCTAAGTGCTTGGACAAGAAGTAAATCAACCTCTTTTTCTCCTCTCCTTTAAAGTTGTAATTTGCCTTCAACCTGTGCTCTTGTCATTCCTCAAGTTCGACTGGTTGGTCTTTCTCACAGTGAGCATTCACTTACCAATGGTTCAGAGTTCACTTAGTGCAGTGCTAACTAGGTAAATTCTCTGGTTAGAAAAATACATATCTTTCCTTCAAGCTGGACTGCAGATTCTGTTTTGTTTACTACACCTTTTTTGGTTCTTATGGTACCACTGAAGAGGTTATTGTCCCCCAGGTGTTTATAATTTCTTCCCTCTCTGCAGTATATCCCTGTGATTACTGCTTCTCTGCTATGCTAGTCCATTGAGCATGTCCTAACCTGTTTCAGTCAAAACAAGTTAATCTGGAAAAATGTACAGTTTTTGCTAAGCAGCCTAATTTTGCCTGGAAAAAGTCAAAAGACCCACCTGCCTGAGGATATCTCAGGCTACAGTATTATCTTCTGCAGAGAGCACAACAGAAGACAGAGGTGGGATATGGGGATCACCACAGCAAAATCTGAACGTGGTACTTAAGACTTGGGGGGTATCTGTGCTGTCACCCAGGGATAGAAAGTGTTTTTAAACGGTGAATTGCTTACAGGTGACTGTAATTCAGGTAGGAGTAAGATTCTTTTGATTTACCTGTGGTCAAGAAACACACGTTCTTCTTGCTGATGTTCTTTAAGTCACCCTGGCAAGTTCTGTGCTCTCTGTGCTCTACAGCTTCCCCATCTCTATAAGGGAATGATGTTTACCTCCCATGGACTTTTTTGAAAATACATAGATATCACTAGGTTTAATCAAATACATAGATATCACTAGTCCTGCTGTTTTACCGAAATATAATTCCATTATGTAAGTTTGACACTACATAGGTGGGTTTATATAAGAATTGAAATTTGTATTGAGAAAAAATCTGTAATAGTGTTTGAAATTAAAGTATTATTTGTATCCTGAAGCCATCTTTTTAGAATTAAGTATTTCAGTGAACGTAAGAAACTTTTACTGTCCAATATCTTTGTTTGGAGTCTGCAGGAGCTCAAGTCTGTTATGATTTTATGTAAATTAACAATGAGAGACAGGGAAGAAAGAAATATGGTTACACAGCACATGAACAGAATAGCAACCAAGGGCAACTCTGGTGGAAGGGAGGCTTGCTTTCTTGTAAAATGTTAGTCCTGATTTTCTGTTGCCTTTTTTTTTACCAACTAAGTTTAAGAGAGGGAAGTTATTTTTGAGTTACACATGCAGGCATTTAGGGTGTCTAGTCACTAGTGTCTGCTTGGATAATATTCTAATAAATATTCTATAATAATTTTTCTTGACATCTGATCTCAGTACAACAAAGAAAGAGTAGCAAATAACACAATGATGAAAAAGACTCATTATATTCTCTGTCAAGGAAATCATGAACACTTTTCACAGTTTTGTCTACTTATAACTATGTGCTTACATTTTTTTTGTGCTAAGTAGGAAAAGGATTATACCATATTAGTATAAATGGCTTTGCCAAAGTGGAAGCTTTACTGGAATATTTATGGACTAATCAGTGTGTCATATGTTCCTTTTGGCTAGACTTTCATTTTGGAATAATTCTGGTCTTTTTTCACTTCTTTTGGATGATAACTGACACCATGATAAACTGATAGGTGTGAAATAATTCTGCCATACTTTGTCTCTCTATTTCCAGCATTACAGCTAAATAGATAAAAGAGATTGAGTCTTCTTACATATCAGTAACTACTCTAATAGATTCTTTTAAATTAAGGTCCTCTTAGTAATGGTTGATGAGATAATTTTAATTTAAAATATATACTGGTCTGTTGCAAACATTTACTGTGTTGATTGTAGTAAACTCCTACATGGCTGGCAATAGAGAGTGAACTTTTAGCAGTTTATGGGTGTAATTTCTTGTGATAACAGTTGGTATAATGGATCAGAAAATGGTGAGTAAATAGGTGGCATACATAATATTTTTCCTACTTCTTGTAGCTCTATTTAACTCCTTGCTATCTCAACAGAAACAGTCACATGCTACTGTGTGAACCATCTGTCTTTTTAGTGATGGTGGTTGAAGTTTGGTGACAGAGTGTGAAAGGTTATGAAAATATAATATTTATTTCCTATATTTTGACCCAGAATATAGAAGATATAATATTGTGGTTCATAGGAAATCAAATGCTTTACCTTTGCCTCTCTGTGAAACTAAAACTTTTACACTGTTTTATGTTGCTCTTCTGTATTTTTTTAGCTTCAGTAAAAAACTGGCTTTCATTTTTGTATTTAAATCATATGTAAGAGAGATTGGAGGAACAAAGTGAGTCTGAGACAGATTTAAGTACTAGTTCTGACTGAATAATTTCATACTGAAGCATCCTGTATATCAGCTGTGTGGGAAACAATCACAGCTAACTTTTTTGTGTATGCAAGGTGTTGGGATGAAGGAAGCATTTGGATAAACCCATAATGATTATACTTCTAATTTTATTTGAAAGAAATACAGGTCTGGCTGGATATTCTTTAAGCTGTCATTTGTTCTAATCTGTTTTACAATTATGATGAGGAAAAAATTTCCATCAGAAGCCATCTGTAGCAGCTCTTTTGCTTTTGGGGTTAGCTTAGAAGGATGGTTACATAATGAAATAATCTACAAAGTTGTCTGCCAAGTCTTTGATCTGTGGATCTTGCTTTCTCCTAGATGGCATGTCTCCTAAATCATGACAATATGCAAAACATATTGTATGACTCTGAAAATAAGAAGTGAAATTGGTATGTTGTTGTTTCAGTCTCATAGAATTTTTCCTAAAATTGACTTAAAAAATTCTTTACATGATTTTCCATGTTTTTTCCCTCAACAGACAGAATTAATGCAATAGTAGTTGCCTGCCTAACAAAAGTGTGCAAGATCACATACAAATATGGAATAAAAATACAAATAAGCTTATGTGCCTCCTGATGCATACAAAAAAATGCTATAACTGTAACAAAGTGTAGTTATAGCTTTGAGCTTTCAGGGAGAAGATCTTGCTGTGTCCTAAATCCCCAGCAGACTATTAATCATCTCGTGGCTGAGATATTACTCAAATGTGTTTCAATGTGATTGGGAACTTATTTGGAACACTTCTACTCTTCCAGGCAAAATGTTTTATCTGGGAACGGCACAGTCTTCTGGAGTTTTGTTCCCCATGTCGAGCCAATGCTCTTCTCTGAGAATACAGAATCTCTTTGTAGACATAGCTAGGCATGTCTATCTAGGCATACATTTCCTTCTTGCAGAATAGTTCTGTTGCCTGGTAATGTTGGATTCCCTGCATGCCTTAAATCTTGTTAGAAAGCTCTTCCAACCAGCCAGATAGAGCTGCAGAAGCTGATGGGTGAGCAGGCATGTTGGGTGGGGGCATCAAGCTAGAGGGGCAGGCTTGAGGGGAAGGGGAGGGAGAGTGGACTTAAGGTGAAGACCAAAATGGTGGGCATCTCTTCTGTCACAGCAGACTTGACGGGTCTATTGTTTTGCTCTTCTGTTTTTCTTCTATAGTGCAAATAAAGGGAAGACATATATTGCCCAAATCATGAACAGACTTCATAGTGGAAATAACATTTTAAATTCTTTGAACATTTCAGAAGTTTCTTTAACACTTCTATAGAAGAGTAGTGCAGCGCAGAAAAAATAATACCACATATTGCTTCCATCATATTATGTCTACATATTTTAGACTTTCAAAGACAACCGAACATGGGAAAATATAAACTGTTTCGTATGTGCTTTTCTATTTTTGTAATAGGAAAGTACTGTTCAGTTTTTAAAAATCTCATTACTTATGTACCATAAATCCTCATAAAAATGTAATTGAATGTAATTTATGCACATTCAGTACTACAAGTTACACAGAGCTTAACTATATAATTAATATATCAACTTGATTTTTTTCTGCATCTGTTGTTGGAATAAACGTATTGCAGAAGCTATACTTATAATCTGTACATATGTACAGACAAACATTTTGAAGAGGAGGCTGGTGTGTTTCAAATTTACATAAAAGATTATTTTTCTCAACATCTTTTCCTGTTTGTAAAACCATAATGACATTACATCATTTGGAGTCAAAGTAAAGAACTGTGGTAAATATAGATTAAGATTTCATCAGATATTATCAATAAACCTACTCTAAGTTGAATGTCTGGGAATAATTCCAAATTTTAAAAAATCATGCAGCCATTTTATAATATTTCACTGAAAAATGACAGGAAACAAAAACCGTAAACTCATAAGTTTTCAACAGGTCTTGGAATTTTTAAGTGCCAAACATGTTTTGCATGCTCAGAATCTATTGACCAAAATCCCTTTTGAATTACAAATTATTTTCAACTTGAAAGCCTGTTGTTAGGGAAATGCAGGCTGTGAATGCTAATTTGGATCTACTTTAGCAATTAAGAATTGTAGTTTGAGCTGGACACATTTTCCGTGAACAGTTCTTTATTATAAATGTGTGAATGGAACACCTATAAGCTGTGCTAATGAAGTTACTATCAAGTTTAATAGGCAACATTAGTAATTAAAAACAATATTTTTGAAACTGGTAAAAAGCTTTAGAAAACCTGTACAGCTGCAAAGTTGTAGAAATTTGTGTCTTCTGTACTGTTAAAAAGCTTTGCTGTTAAATCCTCTGCAATAATTAAAAGTGATAGACAAGAACTTTGAGGACAGATTAATAAAATCACTTCATAGAAATTGTTACAATAAAGTATAAACATTTGCATACAATGTTAATTGCTAGAAAATTGCTTAAGTTCAGTAAACAGAGTTTTAAATTTTTCACGTTTTGACAGTAGGCTGAAAATATGCTCATCTGTGGAAAAAATGATCTAATTTTTCATTGATAAAACGAAAAAATAATTACACTAGAAGGAAATGGTCGGACAGAGTTGCAACTTTTCTTTGAAAGGCAAACTGTTTCACACCTCGAGTAAACACAAATGTATAAGGATACTGGAACAGTTTAAAACTTTTAGTTTAGGATGATGGTAAAAAAAGTACGAACAGCAATAAATATTTACAAAAAAAGAATTCATTCAAACTACAGATGGTAAATGAGTGGGGAAAAAAGACCTTTCGAGATTAAGATTCTCAGTTTTCAGCTGTCTATTTTTATAATGTACACGATATAATCAAGAGTTATCTTTCAAGAGTCAATTAAAGCAATTACAGCCTTATTGAAAGCCTGCTGAATTAAATGCATAGATATCATTGATTTCAGTTGACTTTGATTCTAAGCCTTATTTCACTCTTTATGATTATTTTTTCAGTTTTAAAAATCTTATTTCTTATGATAGAATTTTCAGAATGCAATTCCTTGCCCTTCCTCTGATTGTTTTTTCACTTGGCCAGTAGTATATCTTCATTTCTTCCATGTTCAGCTTTTCAGGGTTTTCTAGCAAAATAAGTTTCAGGATAGATAAGAAATATTTATCTTTCTCCAGCCTGGATTATTCATGTTGCTGAGAAGCTCTTGAGAAACTTCTGAGGTTTTTATAAGGAGAATTTCTCAAAATAGCTGCATGCACCCAAGACTCTTGTGAAGATGCAGAGCAAAGAATGTGTAGTTGGGGTAGAAGGTGGGACATTGTAGAGTGGTAAAAGGCAAGGCCAGTTCACAACTCTATTGGAAATACCTGCTGCACACCAGGAAGCCCAGAATTGAAACCTGTTAAATTCTCCAACTCCCATAACTTGTTGCTTCAGAGGGAGCATGCAGGATTAGAAAAAAAACCCTTTACTTTGCACCTTAATACGTGTGTCAGTTTGAAAGTAAAGAAGTTGAGATATATGCAATATATGGTTGCAAACAGTATCATCCAACCTTAAAGCATATAACCTTTTTGCCCAAATTAGTAGCAAATTTAGAACTATAAAAAATGATTTAATGACTAAATTTTAATTTCAGTGTGAGAATTTGGTCGCTGGACCAGTTGTAAGCATCACGGTGACATTACTGTCTTCTTTGTGAGTATGTTTTCTAATTCTCAGATTGCTCAAATTTGTGTCTGTATTTGAGAACTTGAGCAAAAATAGGGCAAATCATGCTTTATTATTTTAGAGTGCAATGCACCTTTCTTTGAGGATTATGGCAACAGTTTACAAGTTCTAATGCAAGTACAAGAAAAAACATTCACACTCTTTTTTTTCCTTTATTTATTTCGTAGTCACTTTAAAATCCCCAATTTTTTTCACTTTAGTAACGGGATGACGAAAAAAGGAAATCTTCAAAACACACTACATTTTGAGGTGGGTTGGCCATAAGGCTGTTTTTTATATCAGTTGATGTGTCAAGGGAAAGTCTTCCCTTCCCGCAGCTACCTGTCTCGTTCCAGGACTTTATGCTGATTTATCAGTGAGCAAGGTGGACAGCTCACACATCTGGCCGTAAACTACTTGGGGTAGAGGAGATGAGCAGAGGGAGATTTGTCAGCATTGCCAGCATAAAACTGTGTTCACTTTTTTAGTTGAAGCGCAAAAGAGCAAACACAATTGGCAGCCCAGACAGAGTGGGAGGACAGAACCAGAGCTTCTGCCTACGGCTGATTTGGCTTATGCTGTTCCTAGAGCCTTACCTGCTCACGTCTGCAAAGTGCTTGCTCACTCTCATTATAAAGGGCAAGGGGACTGGAGTCTACTCTCACTTGTAGTGCTTAATAGCTGTGGGGGAGGATGCCATTTCTCGACTACTTCTTGACTAATACTTTTGTATGCCTCTCACTTAATCCTCACTGATTGCTTTGTAAAGACAGCATCTCTAATTCTCAAACTGGATTCAATGAGTTGGAAAACACTATTGTTCTGTTTTCGTATCACTTGATTTGTGCTTTGTTTGAATGGCTCTACAAGAAGCAATGCACTGGAAGGTAAAGCCCACTACAGGTCTTGTATTGTGCATGATCTGCATAAAGTTCAATAAAGCTTTTGTTAAGGCACTAGCATTGCTTGGGGGGGAGGGGTGTGGTGGTGTGTGTGGAACAAAACAAAAAAACACTGAACAGCTTTAGCATATACAGTCTCTCAAGTGTATTTATATGTAGGGAGAGGATGTTAAGTATTTTGGACTGATGAAGTGTTCCTTATGTAAACTTGGGAAGTAAATGCCACTGTTTAGTCTGCTTCTGCTTTCACATGTTTTTGAAGACACTGTTTCAAACATGAAATGTTCCTATCTTCTATACTGTGTATTCTGTTATAGTAGTCAAATGATCCTTTTAAAGTTACATTTCTACTTTTTAAAAAAGCACATCTGTCTGTAAGATGGTTGTCATTTAGAAAAATCAGTAATATGCCTTGACGGAGGAAATAGCTTCTGCAAACTCATATAGCAAATGTGATTGATTGTCCTTCTTGGGGATAACTGGAGCAGTTTGGGTTATTAATGTGAAAAATAATAAACTTCAGAATATTTTCTCTTATTTTCTGAAATATTACATGGAGGTTTGCAGAGTACATGAGATTTAGTTCTACTTTTACAGTGGGAAATGGTAAAATGTGCCAGAACTATCCATGAAGCAAATAAAATAAAGCTTTTAAAAGAAAGCTTTAGCTTATAGTATTTATAGGGCAAGTCAGTTACTTGAGAACAGTGAGTGCCAATAAATTAAGCTTAAGATGCATTACAGATGGGACTGGTATGTTTTTTTCTCTTTAACTTCTTGGTTTGGATTTGTGCCTGAAGAGATATGGTGACATATTTCATGAACTGAGCTATAATGATTTTTGGCTTGAAGTATTCTTCTACTTTAAAAAATACTTTAATTGCCTTAACACCATTCCTTTGTAATACTGTTGTCAGATCCAGGAGAGGAGACAAATATAAAATTATATCAGCAGCTGGTTTGGCAGTATAGAGCTTTTTGCTACTCCTCTATCAAAGTACTTACAGGGATGTAATTATAATGGCATAAAAGGGCTTTTGCAGGCACAGACTATTTCAACTTTACTGTAATAGACTGTGCCTTTAAGAGCACATGATATGGTATTGTAAGCTTCATCTAGATTTGAACAACTTTACATGTATCATGAGTCTTAGTAACCAAAGTAAAGCCTGAGATACACTCAAGAAGTGTAGATTTTCTAACACAGGTGATGTCCATTTTTGCCTACAGTGATGCTTTTTTTCTGGAAAAGCTCTTATGTCTAAAGTATCTCGATATAGTAATTTCTGTTGGTCATCTTCAGGCCTGGAGAGGATTTCTGAAGATGAAAAGGATACATAAAAGAACTGAGAAAGAAGTAAGTAAATCAACTGTAATAGCCACAATTTAGAAGAACATAATTTTTGAGCTACTTTTTAATGTCTGAAGGAAAAGTTTATTCATAGAAACAAAAAACTCAAAAAGACATAATTTGAAGTTAGTTTCTGAAAAATCCAGGTATAGATTAGTCTAAGAGGTTAAAATTAAAAAGAGAAAGATGTATTTGGACAATGAGCTGTGACAGCTGTTATTACTCTTGCCTTTTTTAAGCATATGAATAGAAAGGTTGTTTATGGAAGTGGCTTGGCCTAAATGTTGCTTCAGAATTTGTGCCAAATTCTTAAATGAATTCTTAAGATACTTTGGGCCAGACTCTGTCTTCTTGATTGTCTGGGTGGCTTCTACTGATTTTAATGAACATTGCATGTTTTATTTCAAGAACAAAATTGGTCCTCTGGTACTGAGTTTGTTTATATATGAATGTGTAAGCAATTTTTGGATACTTGAAGAATACATTTCTCAGATGCATTCAAACTTTCATGGCCTTTCCATTAGGCAATTGTAAAATGCAGGAGAGGGGTATTATATTTCTTCACAGTCAGACATTATTAAGATTTTTTAGTAGTCAAATCTGGAAATATTCTTCATTCTTGTGTATCAAAACGTTACTCAAAAATTTTTGTACTATTCCCTAAAAAGGGTAGTTTCTAGTGATTTGATTTGTAATAATTGGCATTTGCAATAAAGACAATATATCTATTTTATGTTACTGGTAATTCTGTAAACAGTTTCAGTGTACTAGCAGTTTTACCTCTAGGCAGTGACAATTTTACACGGTGGTAGAAAACTTTTATCTGACTGTCTTGTGGAGATTAGGGAAAATAGAGAATTAGTTTTTTATATACATCAGCATTTGATGCATTTATTCAGACAAATATAGGGTGGTTACTCTAAGGTGCTTTTAATATTAACCTCTAGCCATTTGCCCAAAGAAGTACTCTGGAAAATATAAAAAGAATAGGGCAGTTTCTTTCAATAAGCAGAAACTGGTGTCTTGGTGGTTTCATTCATAGACCCAAATATATTTGAAATGTTACAGCAATTGAAAATTATATAAATTCAAATTGGGTTGAGGAAGTAAAAATTAGTAAAATCACGTAACAAATGTGACTGGGGGTGAAACAAACCACATTATATTTTGTCTTCTACAGAAGTCTATTCATGAGTAGTTTCCTATCTGCCTTTCTGTCTGTGTGTTCTTATATTTAAGAAATAGAATACAGCCATGGCATTATAAATGTCTGCCTGAAATACTTGTTACTGAAGTATTCTGTTTTCAGTAATATTCTGAAATATTACAGTTGTTGGGTAAGAAGTGGTTACTCAACCCTGTAATCCCACTATGACAATCAAATTAACAATACCCTGATCAATGGTAGGACTTAACTTGAGATTCAGGCAACTGAATTTTTAATTTTATACAGTTATTACGTGATGGAGCTATCCAGACCCACTCTGTTGCCAATAGGGATCAAGTTAGTATTGTCAGTAACCTCCAGAGAGGTAGGTATATCTCCCTATAGGAGACACTGAGTGGTTCTTCACATGCCATTGACTGTATTGACTAGATCTCCATCAGCTGATGGGAGGTTAAGTCCCTGTCTCACCTGTCAACATGCAACTTAATTGTCTGAGACTAAATCCTGCAGAAGGGCTGTATTGTTTTTTACACAAGAGCACCTGGTTCTATTTGAGCTTCTTTAGACATTTGGGGGCACTCATGTGGAGCTAGCAGGTGTGGCAGATACATAAAGAAAAGGTGTTTGGCTTTCGGGAGTAGCAGCTGTTGCCATACTGTGTGTTATATTGGCCATAGGTTTCTGTGAGTGGACAATGGTCTTTCGTACTTTCTTTCCTGATGTTTGGTTTCAAAAGGAGAGTTTAACTCCTGAAAGAAAATCCCTAATGCATTTCATTATAAAAGCTATATATATTTCATTATAAAAGCTATATATAGCTATATAGAAAACAGAAAACGTGGTAATACCCTGACTGAATAAAAAGCTGCAATATATTATTACACATTAATATACCCTCAAGGATGTACTTCAGTCCTTACAGATGACTTCACACAGAGAGGTTTTCAGGACTGTTTTTTCTCTCCCCTCCCCCTTTCCTATTTACCTCATCCGTTGCCATTGTTTTCTTTCTTGCATTTGCCCGGAGTCTTCCAACCTGCCATCTTGCCACTACTGCCTAACCTAACCCTGTTTTTATTGAGATGAGTGGTAAAAAATGACATCCAGTTAGAGCTGCTGCAACTCCAGAACTCTCAGTGAAGATTTTTCAGGATTGTCAAGTTTTGCAGTTTACAATGACAGTAACTACAGAGCAGCTCACAGGTACATGCTCTCTATACTGAGCGTTCTGGTACTCTTATGTAGACCATGAGATTTAGGATGCCTCTGAGCAATCAGAGGGAGTCAGTTCCTGAGGTTGGTGGGCACCTGCAGTCTGTGCTGCTGTAATCTGGAATTATGGCTTCTGGTTCAGACCCTTTGGCTATACTTCATTAACTAGTGTGCATTTCCTTGCATATATTTGCATAAAAAGGCAAGCTATCCATTTCATCTGTCAGCATAGAATGCTATGCAAAGAACTGACTTCAAGATAGTTGTTTTCTAGGGTCTTAATACCAACACGTTCCCATAATCTTACTCTCAGATTCCTCTGAGAGCTTGCTCAAGAGTCCTGTTAAAATGAATGGCAGAGAACTGGTTAAAGCATTATATATCCCAAATGTCCACTTTAAATTTTTTTGCTGTGCTATAGCCTCACCTTTATCATGCTTTTATTTCATTTCAAAGAGTCATAGAATCATTTAGATTAGAAAGATTGAGTCCAAGTGTTAAAGATCATTTCCTCATTTTTACATCTGCACACCATGATAGCTCACTTCAGGATGACTAGAAGTATATTACTATCAGTCTTTTACGTATTGCAGTTCACGATGGGAAAGATCAGTAAGTTTGAATAATGTTAGAAATCAGTGGATAATTAATTAAAATACTCAGCTTTCAAGCTAAAGTTAAGAAAACAAAAGATACCTCTTCAGCCACAAATCTAGGAACACTTTTTGGAATTATATGTGGCAGTTAAATTTCATATTTAAGAAGAACTTTAGAAGAATTTTGGTTGCCCAATTATCAACCTAAGTTTATACAATGAAGAAATGTGGTGATGCCTGTTTGAGCTGCAGAGGTGAACTACAACATTCATGTATGCTGAAAGCAGAATGTGCTCCTGTGGTGCAGTCTGTGACAGTCTTGACAGACAAATTGTCTTCCCTTCTGTCCTGGAAGTGAAAATGGCCAGTAGTCTGTCCCAGACTATGGCCAGGGAAAATGTATCCAGCTCAATTCTTTCAGCAGAAGCCTGAGGTTTGATTTAACAGTTTATGTCCTATGACAGTTTAATCAGAACTATTTATTTATTAACTCCGCTGCCAGTTTGTCCTGCTTACCTCTCAACACCATAATGTTAACCTTTATTACTCAGCCTTGGAGGGAAAATCAGATATTAGTTGGTTTTTAGACTGGTTTTATGGCTGGCTTAAGCTGTTGTAAGTGCAGGATCGCAATTAAAGAGGTGTTTACAGACTCCTCTCTCTTCCCTTATACCCGTGTCCCCAACCCAGACAGCCAGTTTTTATGAGGCTACTGAGCGAGCTGAATGGGAAAGTTTACTTAGCGAAAAACTGGTCAATTTTTCATTTAGAGTGCCTCTTTTAGCACATTTACATCCAAAGAAGTGTTCACATGTACGTCCAAAGGGCAGTTCTGGACTGCCCCTTTTGGTGGCATTAGGGATTTAAATTTGCTTATACTCATCACATAAGCATAACCCAAAAACCCCACAACAATTAGAGATAAAGAAATTTAGCATGGATGTGTAGTCTTTCTTGCTTATGTGTAGCATGCACTGAAAAATAATAGAAGGGAGGGCATTTATTTAATAGCTTTTGAAAGAATTAATTTGAAACAAGATAGCTGTTTTAGGTTACTTTGTTTAGATTTCTTTTTCACCCCTCAACTAATATGTGAAACTATCTAAACTTTAAAGTATTTCTAAGCACTGTTTATTCTATGAATTATCATGTAAATTGATAGATTTTTACTCATTTTGATGTTTCAGTAGACTCTGTTAAGACACACGAAGAGATTGTTGTGAAAAGGATTCACAATATCTCTTTTTACAAAAGATTCAATGGATACAATAGGGTTTCTGAAAATAGGACAGAAAAACATTGTGTGTGTACTGGGAATATACTTGAAAAATCCAAGATAAGTGTAGAACACTTAATGGAGTTTCCTGTTACATTTTGGCTTTTTCTTCTTGTTGTGCTTGGGATTAATGGAATTATAGCTTCTACTTTTATAGAATTAAGCAATATTTCTGTTACATATGATCCTAGATCTTTTAGAAGCACGGTATTTCTTATTTGTTATTGCCCATCATCTTCACTGGTTTTAGGTTTTTGGGGGGTTTTTGGTATGAATGTTTACTGTGAAATTTAAAAAAGTGCAAGTTTATTGCCTTTAGATATTTTTTTCCCTTCTTCTCACAAGTTTGTATCATCAGTCTGCTTTAGGTCTGATTTTAGGAATAGATTTTCCATTAAAGCGACAAGTATAACTCTGAGTACACTGAAAACGTTCTGGACTTACTATTATTAGATTGATTGGTCTATCACTGAGGTGGACAAGAGATATATTTAAAACTATTTAGGCCAAGCAATAGAGTGTACATGCTTCAGAGTAGGGGATTAATTTTTTTTTTTCCAAGAGAACCTCCTTTTGATTTTGCTATTCTTTTTCCTCCCCCTTTGCCATAACTGGTTGAAGAGGCATGCACAGATGCCTGCTGCCGGCGTGTGATACTTAACCTGACCGCCAGACCAGCCTCACAAAGGAAGGCTTTTCAGGTCCCCCAGTGAAACAACCACTGCATTTTATTATGGCGTGAAATTAGAAATGAAAAGCCCTATGGCTCTTGCTGTTTAGTAATGCGGAATATGTCGTTTCAGATGGTGATGGTAGTGCTGGGAGGGAAACAGAAAACCAGGGGAGAGAAACAAAGTAACGATTTAGACAAAGAGGGCCCCCCTTTTTTTGGTCGTCTCTGATTGTTCAGTGGTCTATAAAACCATAGAACTGTGGTGGATACAAGCAAAAAGAACATTTAGTTGCGGCTCTCTCATTCAGAAATGTATGTGTGAATTTGCAGGGTGATGTATAAGTCGAGTCATCTGTTATCAGAAGAGTTCACTAGTTTAACTCATTTATAAAACAGCAACAAAAAATTGACTTTGCTTGGAGAGAGCAGTGCTGCTCTGACAGACACTTTAAGTTGCACAGCAAGATGGTGTTTATAACAAGACTGTGTGTGGTTTTCTGAAGCTGCCTTGTAACAGATTGGAAGGGGAAAGTGCCAGCTTGAAGAGGCTTTCTCTTGTCTGTTTAAGATTAAAAGAATTATGTTTTCTCAATGGAAATTCTTTACATGTATAAAATGTCAAAATATTTATGCTCACTTTTACTTTAAAAGTATGTAATCACTAAATCAAATGGTCAACTATTAGAAAATGAAAAGGCAGTTTATGAGAGAGACATTTTAGAACATAAGATGGGCTTCTTTTTTATAGAGTCATAGAGTCATTTATGTTGGAAAAGACCTCTGAGATCATCAAGTGCATCCGTAAAGCTATCCATGAGCTGATCACTATCACTACTGCCTGAAACAAATGGCGAAAGCCCATCTGCATTTCTAAGATCTGGAGGGGAAAAGCTGTTACATTTTGCAGACCCATGTTGTTAGCAGTAAATATTGCTGTTATTTTTACTATATTACCCTCTTTGGACCCTATCCATGTGGAAAGGGTGGCAAGGAACAGTGGCCTAGAAACAGTAGGAACATACAGGCGGAAATGTTCTTATTATGTTGCTTACTATCTAAGTTCCAGATGGAATCTTGGAGAAGCTTTAAAAACAGAAAGAAAAATTTTTCATAACTGATCCATGATAGATTGGTGGAACAGATGCAAAGATGAAGAATCAGTTTATTGGTAAACTGCACTGCAGGACTGCAACCTGAAGAAAGTAAGTCAAACAGAGAAGTAAAACTGCTACTGTTGTTTAATTTGGGTAGCTCATTTCATTGTTCATTAATACAGTAGCTATGTTGCTGAAGAATGTAAGCAAATAGCACAGAAAGAAGCAAGAAGGCACTAAGCAATTAAAGCTATTAGCACTATGAGAAGAATTCTATTACAGGAATCTTCTTAACCTGTTTAGACTGTATCACTCTTCATTTGATTTAAAATAATCTGTGCACTTTGCTACAGTATATATCTTGTGTCCACACTATTGCTTCAGGCTTGACTTGCTGCTTCATAGCATTTTACCAATGCTGCACCTTATATCTTGACAGGTGAAAATTCGGAATGTGGAGATTTAGAATAAGGGCTAGGAAGAGTTTTGAAAAAATGAACTAATTTGCCCTTGATGCAGCACATAAAAGCAAGGCAACAGAAGAATAAGAAAATGTTCTTTGAGGTAGCAGTTTGAATAGGGATAATTAGAACAACAATTTTAAGACCAGACTGGGTTAGTAGAGGAATCAAAGATGTGAAAAGAGGAGAGAGTGAGAAAGAGTATTACCTCTGTAGCAAAGCAATGCTGGTGGAATAACTACTGCACTGAGAAAGAGCCAAAATATTTGTACCTATTATAAGCATTTCAGAAGAACTTCGGGAGGATCAGAAGTGCTGCTAGGGCATGCCCCTTCAAGGTGAGAAGTTGACATTTAAGGCTCTTCTCTAGAGATGATCTCACTGTTTATACAAGATGAAACGGCTTCAACAGGAGAGAGAAAGATCCATCAAATACTCTATGCTTAGGGGATTCATCTTGAATGTAGGAGGTTTAAGTTCAATTTCATGTTTCAAAATCAGGCAAAATAAGAGCTCAGAGTTGTTTCTTTGGTGATTGTGTTAAGCTTTAGGCCATGAGGCAGGAAAAGAGAAGAAAGTACTTGTCCTGGTTTCATCTGCTGGTACAAAACCCTGGAAACAAATTTTAACAAGAACCGGTCAGGAATGAACTAATGTTTGGGAGCCAATTTTCTGTTGACATCGATGGCCATTATTTTGACTTGGTAACAAAGAATAAAAACATGAAAAGAATTCTAGGATTATTCTGTCCTTTTAAACAAACACTTCTGCTGGCAAAGTTTGACATGCCAGACAACTGAGCTATACAGATAGATACCAAGCTGTCAGTGTTGAAAGTTGTTTTGACTTTAAAAGGATTGTATTTGAAACTGCTGCATTTCAGCTACAGTGTGATGATATGACTTCTTTTTTTTTCTTCTTTTTTTTTTTTAATAGTAGTTCGCTTTCCAAATATTTTATGTCAAAACAGTTCCTTTTTTTTCAACACCTTCAGTAATTCTCACCTGCAGTACATGTACACCTTTTCTAGTAGCTTTCAATTCCTGTTTAATTTTGGGAATTAACGGCAAAGGCTACATGAGCTTTAAGAATATTTGACCTGAAGTGCTTGGCAAGGGTCTTGGTCTTTCTGATGCCATAATTTTAGGAACAAATCCTGTAATGCTACTCTGTATATGTAAAAGTCTGTCAGACTTAACTGATACACTAGCCCTTTCCCTCTCTCTATTCCAGGAAATATTGGTACTGATCCTAAGTCATAAGGTTTCCTATATTTGCGTAGGGTATTGAAAGCATTCAGTAACTCAAATTGCTAACACCTAGAATTGTGATACTGGCAGTCCTGATGCTGTCTACTGAAATGAGGTGGATAATTAAAAAAAATTAAATGTTTCAAACTCATGGTCTTGTTAGATAACAACAATTGCTCTTCTGAAAATTTCCTTTACTCTAAGTCCTAATTTGATATTAGTAAGTTTGCATAACCATGGAGAGTGCTAATGCCTATCCATGTGTGTGCTTTTAGTCCCTCCACACCCAAGTAAAATAAATACATATTGAATGCAGCTATTTGCTATAGCAGTTTAAACTGTACTGCTCAACTTTGCACCCAGCAAATTTCTCAGAAATGTTCCATTCTGCTCTGAAATAACCATTCAAATGACCAGACCACTCTCCAAACTGCTGATAAGATATAGAAGACGGTTGCACCTAAAACTGCTGTGGTTTGCTTCACTGTGTTTCTAAGCCTTGTAAGAGGCTGAGCAAACAGAGCTGTAGTCAAGGGTTTGTCCACCTCTCTGCTCAAATAACAGAATAGAGCTTCAAAGAAACATATCAGTATGTTGTCCTTCTCTTACTTGTCTGGATATGATTTTGAACATTTTTTTTTCCCTGTGTCCTTCAGAATTTGTAATTGGAAAATACTATAGATGTGTTCTGCCTGGCTTGGTGAAGTGAAGGTTGTAGTGGTTTGCTGTGAGACACTGACAGTCCCATTTGCAGAAACACTTTCCATTTATTGGGAACACACTGCTTGAATGTGAAACCAGAAGTCAAACTGTTTAATACTGGTTTGGAAATATAATTTTAAAAAGTATTTCTTATCTAAAGCAGGTGATGTGTCATAAGTTCTGTATTTCACCTGCAGGTTATACACTTAGATAAGAGCTATTAAAAATAAATCTCAGTTATCATATGCTTTCTCTCTCCATTATACAGTTTTGTTATTCTTTTCATAAGGGATATACCAAATTCTGCCAGGAAATAGAACTCTCATTCCTGTTGACTAAGACCAGTGTGGAATGGCTTATATTCCCTCTTACTTTCCGATGTTAGAACTTAACAAAAAATGCTGTTTTCTCATAATTTAACCCTTGATACTTTTAATGGCAAATTGCTCTGGATCAGTTCCCATGTGAATTAACCAGAAAACTCTCTTATGGTGTTAGCCTCAGATTAATCCCAATCCCTGCAGGTACACCCTGTGTGATGTGTTATAATATAATGTGATGGTTGCTGTGTGGTTGCTGTTCCTTGTCCTTATCAGTTCCTAACTGCTCCTGTTGGACCCTGGAGTTTTGTGCTGCACTGTTTTACCTTACAGTTGAAGAGGATTTAGAATATTTAAGGTAGCTGTAACTGCACCTTCAATAGAGACACCATTCCTGTAGTTTCCATGCCAGCCATTTTGTTGTTACTTTGATATAGATTTAGTAGAATTCTAAAAAATAAAAGCATTCATCTGTCCTAAAGCATAAGGTTACACTGTCTGAATGTTGATTACCAATAGAGGATTTTTCTTTTTCTTTGCATATATATATATATATATACACACTTTTATTAATTAGAATAAATTAGTACCTGCAGATGATAACAAATTCCACCTGTTCCTTTTCATCTACCCTACTACAGTCCACATCAGGATGTCATCAATATCAAACAACAAAAAACACATTTCAAGAAATCTAAAACCCCTCAATTATTTAAAACCTTAGACCTGGCTTTCATTCAAAACCAGCTCTACAATTAGCAATACTTTCAGACAGTATCAGCTGGGTTCCCAGTGTACATGATAATGTCACAGAATAACCCCAACTGTAACTAATTTAATTAAGACTTGATCCTGGAATACAAAAGCACTCCTTTTCACCAAATCATGATGCTCACTGACCTACAGGAGAGAAAACAGGCAACACAGACAGGGAACCTTTCTCTATCATTTAACCCTTTTGTTTATTCAGTTACAAGGGAAATATATTACTAGTGTAATTCTCATGAGAACCTCCTTAACATGAACAGAGGAGTAACTCCAGGTAGCCACATGAAACTTCTATTTTACATAAAAGAATATGTTTCAGAGTTATTTCTATTAGACTTTTTAAAACTTTAAACAGTTTTAAAGGTACATAAACCTACATTAAATGTAAGTGAGTTTTAGGAGGTGGTTGTGGTTTAAACTCAGCTGACAACTAAGCCCCACACCTCCACTCACTCAATTACCCCTTGATGGGATGTGGGAGAGAATCAGAAGAGTTAAAGTGAAAAAACTTGTAGTTTGAGATAAAGACAGTCTAAGATAGGTAAAGGAAAAATTGCACATGTGAGCAAAGCAAAACAAGGAATTCATTCACTGCTTCCCATGGGCAGGCAGGTGTTAGGCATCTTCAGGAAAGCTGGACTCCATCACATGTAACAGTGACTTGGGAAAACAAATGCTATCACTCCGAATGTCTTCCCCTTCCTTCTTCTTCCCCTGTCTTTATATGCTGCACATGACACTGTACAGTGTGGGATATCCCTTTGGTCAGCTGGGGGCAGCTGTCCCAGCTATGTCCCCTTCCAGTTCCTTGTGCATCCCCAGCCTGCTCAGTGGTGGGGTGGGGTACAGAAAATGATCCTGTATGCAAGTGTTACTCAGCAGTAACAAAAACATTTCCAGCACAAATCCAAAGCATAGCCCATACTAGCTACTGTTAAGGAAATTAGCTCTATCCCAGGCTAAAACCAGCACAGAGCTAAAATGTCACACTGATTTCTAAAAAAGTTGACAATTGGTGCTCTAATGATTCAGTCTGCTAATGAGGGAGGAGAGAAAAAAGAGTCAGAGAAGCAAGAGACTGACAAGGAGGTGCTTGACCTGTTAGGGCGTGTGAGCACCAGAAATTTCTCATACCTGAAGTGCTGCAGTGCACTTGATCACTAGGAAAGGTGCCCACAAGCTTGAGCGTGATACCATGATACACTTGCATGGAGAAGTACTCAGATGAAGACTTTAAATCAGTCAAACTATTGAACGTGGGTTTTGGAGAGCATTGAGAATGATCTAGTGTGGAAATGAGATTCACTTACCTGCCTATGTAGGATTCTTCACTCTTGAGTGCCTGAAATTCTCAGTGCATATAGATTCTGTTCACCTGAGCTTTTCATTTTGTAACATGCAGTCACACCTGTGCATTCTGGGTCAGTAGACTGCCCATACCTTAGTGCTGGTCAGAGACTGAAACTGGAGATTAAAAAAAGTAGAACAGGGATCTTTAAAAGAGTTTGTCTAACTTCAATTTCAGAACCACACACTTCTTTCATTTGAATATGCAGAATTCAAGTAAGTTGCCTTGAATCTACAGAAGGAAAATGCCCATCTTAAAGTTTAGGGCGACATGCATAACCACAGAAAGTTGAGACACAAATGTATAAATAGTTTTTTATAAAATAAATTGACAAAAATTAAGCACATTCCTGAAATGGGCAGCCAGAGTCCTTCAGAGAGATTCACTGGTCTCATCCTAGGATGCTTTTCTAATCTTTCACTGCAAATTGTTAAAGAGTTGTGATTCTTACCTACTTATATGCATAATTAATATTCTCCTGTTATGCTAAATTATTTCCTTATAGGTGTAGCTTTCAGAATTACACCATGTCTTCCTAGATGCAGAAGTACCAAGTCAGAATTATGTGTCATATTAGAGAGTTTCATTTGGTCTTTGGTTCTAACAGTAACATAAGTATGGATATTTCTTTTTGGCATTAATAAATGAGATGTGTCTTCTAGGGAGAGAATGTTTGAGGAATGGGGTTTTTTGTGTGTATGGATCTTTTGGAAAAATATAATCCAGAAGTAATGGGAGATTTTTTTAATTGGTGAGGTAAATTTTTTAAAAAATTATAATCTTCCTGATTCGTGTCCTTAGTTTTATCATGAGAAACAGTTTCAGTAAACTCATCCTGCATCTCATGATTCTTACAGTAAAGAAGAAAAGTAGTAGTTTAAACCGTTCAAATGATAGTGTGTTCTGTGATGTGATATTGCTAATACCTGAAATTTTTTACCAAGCTAGATTGGTTTGAACTGGGTAAATATGTAACTGTGCATTTACAGTTCTGAAATCAAAACATTGCATTCTTCAGACATCTCACAGTCCCATTTTTTAGAAACAGAAAGTAACAGTTTCTGTTCCTATTTGTAAACAGCAGATGAAGATTAAAAAAAAAAATCTCAAAATAACTTTCTCTCTTGCTGCCTGTTTCTGTTTTGCATTGTGTTTACTGCCACTGTGCTGAGATTTACAAATTCAAAATCGCTTTTCTCCTGGTTCCTTTAAGTGCAGTTGTAATTTAAGCATACACATCACAAAATTATTCTCTCTAAAACTAATGAACACAATATTCTTCTTTGACTTTGGCTAAATTCCTCACCCTAAGAATGTTCTCTGCTTCGTGCCTGATAGTGAGCACATGCATTTTTCAGGTACTTCCTCATGACATGGTAGATTATTAGGAAAGATGTTTGTTCCTTTTTTTTTTTTCAACCATCTAAGATCCATTTAATTAAGTTCCTTAGGACAGCAGAGCACTTAAATATATGTTGTAAACATAAGCCATTCATTTCTGACCTTGCCGTTGGGAGCAGCAGGAATGATGAATGATAATGAAAAGAGTAATTACGTTCCAGCTATAACTCTTAGATTCCATCGTTTTTACAACAATTTGCATATGACTTGGTTTCCACTCTGATGAAGAAAAAAGCCTGTTTAGACAAAAATACTGTAGGTAGACTCTTCTACTCTGAAGTAAATAATTTTTTTCTGTTTAAATAGTTATAAATATGTCATATGCATCTATTTAATTTAAATATAATATTTGAATAAATATACAGTATTTGAATAAGTATGTATTTCAATACTTAAGTGAAGTTTTGCAATTCATTAGACTTTGAAAAGTGCTGTGTTGGTGTAAATCTTTCCTATTCAGGTCAAAGGCATCCTTTCCTAAGAAAAAATATTAATAAGCTATTTTGAAGATCCCTTCACTAACTAATGTAAATGGCATGCATCATATGCTAATCTCCTAGCTGCTTTATTTCTAGATTAAAAATTAGAACAGGAAAGACTTCTCTAATATGGCCCTTAACTGCAAATTTTTTAAAAAAGATGAAATAAAAACCATGACCCAAAATATTTTAAAGCAATAGCAATCCTTTTTCGTTGAATGAAACAGTACTTTGCTCTTATTCCTAATTCTATGCGGTCCAAACATCAACAGGCCTGTAGTAGAGTGCTTACTATTAGCAGTCCCTTTGGCTTTTGATGAAATTGTTTAGTATGAATAACTTCACAGCAGTCTGGATGAAAAAGAAAGCCTGCAACTTCCAGATTTAACCACTAGAGATGATGAAATAAGCACTTGAGGAGGATTTGATTTAGCAAGGCTGGTGTGATTGGCACCCCTCACCCTCTGATGAGTGCCACTGGCCTGTCATGACTGGTTCAGTGTTGTGTTTCACATCTTGTCCTGGCCCAGCACTACAAAGCCTGTGTGGTGGTGCCAGGGCAGGGGGCAGCGGTGGCTCCAAGCCACCAGGCGTCTGCCAAATGGACTGCTGGGATGCTTCCTGTGCCACTGCTCTGCTGCCTGCTGGTGGTCTGCCATCGTCGTGCCTAAGCTTACCTTCTCAGGGCAGGTGGCTATGTCTGCAAGTTGTTTTTTATTACACAAAATAGAGTCCAAACCAACTGCCAGCTGCTGCTCTGCCTACAGTCTTCCTTGTCCTGGATAGAGGATTTCAGTATCTTTTTAACAGACACACACATTTACACTAATCCAGAAAACCTGAATGTGTTTCCCTGCTGGGCGGGACTAGTTTTCTCATTAGTGTTTTACGTATGTTGAAGCTGTTGAAATTGTTCTTACTGGTGAGAAATACTGTATACTTTCAGATGTCAAGGTAAGCTAAACAGAAGCAGAATAGCTCCTGTTGATCCGGTCAACAGGGTCAGTTGTATTGATATTATTACAAATGTAAAGTTCAAGATGTATGCATTATTCTATGAAGACTTGGATTTGAGGAAACAGATATTAGTGTCACTAGTTCTGACTCACATTTTCTTGATTTTAATTTTTATTATGTATGGAACAATACCTGTCACAAAACCTTCAACTTTTCATGTAAGGCCCAATTCTTCTTTTTCTTGAGACAATATTCAACTTTGTTCTTCCCTCAAATAGATAGTCTAAAAAGGGGGGGAATCCATAGTGGAGGATAAATGTTTTACTACTGTACTGTGCAGAGCACTGCAAAATGTATGTTCTTGAATAGTCTCATCTTGATACACATTCATAGCAAACAATGCCAGAGATGAGGAAAAACGCAACCCAGCCCTTGCAGATAAAAGATACATTTCAGAGTGGCCCATGTAAATGGGATGCAAAAGTTTAACAGAATCAGACAGGCTACAGTTTGTGAGGACAGAGAGTTTATTGGAAAGTTGACTGGAAAAAGACAAATTTATGTACATGATAGCCCTTCTTCAGAGCTAGCATGTATATAACACTTTGGATTTGGAACACATTTCCATCTTCATGTAAGAAACATCAGGAGAGCATTCTTAGGAGAGAAAAAGGTGTCTCTCTACCTGAGATTATTGCTGTTCAGAGGATATAGCTCACCAGACAGTAGGGGGTATCTCAATATCTCAGCTGATTTACAGTTTAAATCAAGGATTCAAAGGTGAGACCTAGATCCAAGCTTTCCAGTGTTTCCAGCTACCCGCTTTGGGGTAACCTCATAATACGGTAGCTAAGAGGATCAATGCACAAACCTCAGTGCTTGTGAAGTGTTCTCATCTTTGTCATTGCAAGGTTAATAACAACCTTTTTAGTAAGACAGTTCCAGACTCTTCTACTGCAAAATTTCTGCCTCCTAGCAGTTGTTCTTAACCAGCAGAATGGTACAGCCCCACTAAAGCTGGGCAGTCAACTCCTGCAGCTGCCCATGGTGGTAGGCTGGCGCAGGGCACTCAGGACTCCTCATACAGCAGGAGTAGAGAGATTTTTTTAGTGTATGTATAGGTAAGAGCGTGTACCCTAATCAGAGCCTGTAAGAGACTGTGGAAGTCTCTTGAGTAGCTGCATCATCTGTTTCTCTTGACATATTCTGAGAGCAGTTGGATGGAATTCAGGATACTGCTCAGCCCTGGTTCATTTTCTCCTTTGAAGTGTAGGAGTTGAGATGCCCATTATCTCTGCTTGCCCTGAGGCAGGAGATGCTGGAGCACAACTGAAAGTAGCCTGGGCTGTTCTGTGTTATTATTGAAAGAGAGCAACAGCCAGATGGCATCAAGTGCTGAAGCTCACTTACATTGAAGATAAAGACATCCTGGTACAAATGCATTGAAGAAACCATCTGAATTGTACAGTATCTTGGTATTTCCTTCCAGGAGTACCAACTGCTTTGCTCTATAGCCTGCAAGGAAGGTGATCCAGTCAGCATGAACTTGGTCTTAGTTGTCAGCTCAAGATTGTGGATATGCTGGTTTAGATACACTCTCCGTGGCTGCACAGCAGTTCAACAGTAATTCAGAGAAGGCAAGGACATGGTAATCCTGACAGCCTTGGGGATCACTGACAAAGTCCCAGAATGGTCAAAATATCTCCTATTTTGTCTTTACACCATTTATACCTCAGTAATTTTTGGATTAAATCCATCAAAGCAGGAGAGTTGTAAAATGACATGACAGTGGAGTTGGGCTCAAATTTGTGGTAACTATTCCACAGGAGAAACAATACTCTGGAATTAATTAAACTTGCTGACTTCAGTGACATTTTATAATGTATCCTTCTAATTATTGTGTATACAACACATTGTGAATTTTGAAGAGCTAGAAATTGAGTCTGGAATACCAAAATATATATAAAGAAAATGCTTTAGTGGTATTTTTCTTCCCAGAAATACGTAACCTCTGTGACTAATGGTTTTATTATATTTTTAGGCTATGTTGATAGTAAGAAAAATGCTTAATGTTGGTTTTAGTACATTAATGTACAGGTGTTCAGCCAAGATTCAACCTATATATATTCATGCTTGATTTTGAATAGCATAAATCTAATCCAATCTAATACTATGTATAAGAGAAATTATATAAATATTGCATTGCATGTCAAAGGCGTTTCCTTTTGGTACAATAATATCTTTCTGCTGTTACCAGAAGGAGTAGGTGTTATTAAGTACCAACAATGTCAATATTTTCCAATATCTTATGTTTAATAAAGGAAGAGAAAAGTTTTCTGGATGCGAATCTGAATTTATGTTTCAGCTACAGTAAATGCTCTTAATAGTGTGATTTTTCTTTATGCTATGCTGTGAAGCTTAACTCTGGTTTGCAGAGTTTAAATCTCAGCTCTCTGTATAACCATTGCAGTAGAGGTTGAAGGTGAAGTAATGGTAATATGGTACTTGAAATAGAGTGGTTTTGCTAACAGACCAGTGAACATTGTCTGTTTATACAGAAATAGTGTTTAAACCTCTGCTGGGTTTACTCCATAGCTTGATGAAATAGTTTCTCGCTTGGGTAGGCAGTGCACCCGTCTAATCCTTAGTCTGGTTGCTGAGGAGAAGATATAACTTTCTGTACTTCTGTACTTTCACTACTTAGAGTAGTGCTTTTGACATTGTCTCTGTGATCCAGTGACATGGTGTTAAATGGTACTAAGACCTCGATTCAATAAGTTGGAAAATAGGATGCTATAATAAACAAGTGAGCTGATTGCCTTGTACTGTAAGAAATACTGAATATGTTTCTTGTATTGTAATCATGGCTTGTCGTGACCTTACTCTGACACCATGACTCAATGACACAATCTTTTCCCCAGGAGAAGTGGATTGTTAACTTCCTGTAGGCCAAACAAACAACTGGAAAAGAAATGGGGTTATTTGTGGTTGTTTATTTCATTCTCTTCCTGACACTTCTCTGCCTCCTGACTCTTCCTAGTGCCTGGAGCCCTGCAAAGAGTCCTGGGACCTGAAGAAAAACCATTGCCAAAGCTTCTGTGAGGTACGTCAGCCCAAGGGCACGCTTTCTCACTTTGTTCTAGCAATCTCTTTAATTTAAATTATTAGCTTCATGGAGCCAGCTAAAAACCATGGGATTTTTACAGCAATCACCTTTATTTGAAAGGATACACATATAACAATGTATCCATATTAATTTTGAATTTAAAAAAATTATATTTTTTCTGACCAAATGATTTATCTCAACTTATACTTTTAAGGCTTGGTCCAGTCACACTTACATAGCATCTCTCAGAAGCTGTTTCTACCACTTGCCCTTCTATCTTTTCTGACCATGCATAAGAAAGACAATTTTTGTTTAAAAGATAAAATGTCACTGTGTAAAAAATCTTTGTGCAGGGTAGGTAGAACAGATGGCTTTGCTGCATGTGAAAGTCAATCTGATTTTCTAAAAGGATAGTTCTCCAGGAGTAACTGGATTGTGGACTCCAGGTTCAGAAGACTGATATCAAAATACATAATTATTCAGGAACAAATCTTCAGAGAAACTGTTTTTGGATCATGTTTCAGAATAATCTGTGAATAAGCAAACATGAATCAGTTAAACTAGAAAAAAGATGGAGATGGTTTTATTGGATTTGAAACATGGCTCTGTTGAGTTGGTGGAAGTCAGCTGTTACAGTTTTTAAATGTTTTTTAGTTCAGAATGGAAATATCTCACTAGAAAGTTGCTTTGTTATAACTAAATCAATATAAAGGTAAAAATTTATTCAAGTCTATTAAAGTGAATCATTATGAATGTTTTAATCTTTTCCTATAAAAATAGAAATTAATTGATGTACTGATCTCACTGTTACACTGATTTGACTCATCTCCTTTTACTGTGGACACTCCTTTTCTGGTATAAGAGCATGTCTTGTGTTTAAATTATTTTAAGCATAATGAAGATGATTAAGAAAAGCTATAATTTCAACTAAAAAGATTTAGATACAACAATGTGTAAGTAGGGATTATACATGATCTATGTAGTTACATCAGAAGACAAAGTAAAAATTTCTCACGAAAACCAAAACTTGTAAGAGTTTTTCAACCCAGATTATTTGCTAATTCCTCATATACAAAACTCTAGGGTAATGTAATAAAGCAGTTTTAGTGGATCTAATTTATGTTGTTCTTTTATATCAGTTCTCACTCAGACTGCATGTTTCCAGATATGAATGAAAATATGTATAAAATTGGTTTAAAAGGAAAACATTTGTAGTACACTGTTCTATTGTAGTTAAAAACTGTGAGCATCCGTCTTTGATTAGTGTTTTGTGGTTAAGGCTAAATTTGGAACTTCAAAGGCCCATAATGAAGAGCAGCACATTTAGCAGCTAACTGAAAAATGAGCTGTGAAATAGGGTGAGGAGGAGAAGCCTTGAGGACGTATTATGCCTCAGGGAGCTATAACATTTTTAATTAAGTAGCTGCAAATTTGTGATGTTTTAGGATCTGAAATTAGCTTCACACACACAAAAGCCTGGGACCACTTTCCTTTCTCTCAGAGTCCTGTATACTCCATAGACATTGATTGAGTTAAAGGAGGATGTTTTCCTGTGAGAGAGTTTTCAATCTTTTTGTATTTTGTAAAAAATCTGGAAGCAACAATTTAGCTTTGTTTCTCAAGGTCCCTGCTTGGTATATTACTTCTTATCTACCGAATAAGTGTACTGCTGAATGTTAAAGGGAACCTTATGTGTGAAGAAGAGAAGTAGACAGTTTATCTGACTCCTTTTTTTTCCCCCTCATAAATTTAGTTTCTGCTGGTTTAGCTTTTTAACTGGCTAGCTATGGGATCAGGTGCATTCCGATGGGTGGAACATCAGGAGTGCATGTCCGAGAATCACTGGGGTCAGTAGGAGATGTAGGGACTGCTTGGTTTTGCAGCCTTTAGGCTAATTAAGCCTGTAACACCCAAATGCAACCTTAAAAGCCAGATTCAAAGATTCTGGACTGCTCTGTAGGAAAAGATTGGAGAGGTAATGTAGTGGCACATTCTTGGACCACAGTGACTTTGGAGAATAAACTGACACATGGACTGTAAAACACCTGGGCCCCCATAATAGCCAAATCTTTCTCATTTTTGCCAGAAATATGAGAACAGTAAAACCAAGAAAGTAAAACATTTGAATATGGAAGGAAGTTTCGGAAATTACGTGAATAGTTGGACAGGGAGTGGGTTATAACTCCTGTGTAGTCTTAGGAACCTCTAAATCAGATCTGTCAGGGAGGAAGGTTTTTGGTTATTCTAGGATAGAATGGCCAGCTATAGACAACCCCAACTGCAAGGATTGCCCATCTGCAGTTCCACCAATGACTTTGAGGGAATCACTTTAGCTGGTTTTGCACCAAACTAAAAAAAGAGGAGATGTAATCTCCATGTCACACACAATATTTTCCCCAGGATTCTAGATGCTATTTTACATACAGTTTTAAGTGGACCTTGCAAACCTCTGAGTAGTACACGTTATATAATGTCTATGCATTGAAGCAACCTCTAATATATCTAGGACTAGATTTATCAAAGAAGTAGCATCTACTTTGATCTTTAATCAATATATTTAAGGGTTATTTCAATTTGTATTTTCTGCTGATCATTTTATCAGAAATTTAGTTCCAGTCGACGAAGAGTTATACAATTACTAATATGCTGGCAAGAGCAAAAAGATGCTGCAAAATCTTCTCTTAGCCAACTTAGTTCAAACAGTATAATGACACAAGATTTCCCTTATTTATCTAGAGTGGCATTACATCAGATATTGTGGTGAAAGTGTTACAAAATACAGAGGGAGGAATGTGGGGTAGTCCAAAAAAAAAAAAAAAAGCAGACTGTCTGACCGTTGCTTCCCCTTTGTTTTGGGTATGTATTTAATCTGTCATTGAGCAACTTCGTACCCAGCCAATGTGAGGAAAACAAGGGAAAGCTGGCAGATATAAACAACATTATTTCATTAAATATGGTGGTCTTACTTGAGAGAATTCATCATTCTGTACTTGGAATGCTTTTTTAGAAGTGGCTTAAGTATATAAATCTTCAGGGATAGTCTTGCAAGAGCTGAAAATCTGAATATTCCTTTAGGAGATCTTGGAAAACTTACAACATTTTTCCTTTGGTGTTTTTATATTTCTTTTTTTTGTTGTTGTTATTCCCATTGAAAACATTATACACTTCTTTTGTTTTTCTTTTAGCCTCTTTTCCCCAAGAAGAATTATGAATGCCTAACTAGCTGTGAATTCCTTAAGTACATCCTGTCTGTGAAGCAAGGGGACTGCCCAGCACCTGAGAAAGCCAGTGGTTTTGCAGCTGCCTGTGTTGAAAGCTGTGAAGCTGATAGTGAATGTTCTGGAGTGAAGAAATGTTGTTCCAATGGATGCGGTCATACGTGCCAAGTTCCAAAGAATCTGTACAAAGGTAGAGATTATTAATATGTACTCAAACCGGGCTAATAACTTCAGGCTGTAACAAAGTCTCCTAGAAAACCAGGACTTTCATTTTCTGAGAGTTTGTATGGTTGGGGAGAAAAAAGAGAGGTGCCTGTAGAGATATGGCCGCTCAGTGAAAGGGTGGAAAGCTAGAGAGAAATGCTGCTTAAATTTCTAATTTTTTCCCCTCCTTGTGAAGCCCATGTCTGGAAATCTGTGGAATGTAAACATGGTTATTAAGCAGAAAAAACTTTGCCAATTTAGGTGAAATCTCACTTAATTTGATACAGATGAGAGATAATGCAGCAGAAAAATATTTAATGATATATGGTTCAGGTCCCATTAATCACAAATAACATTTATTATCTAAAAGCCAAGTAGGTGGGACTACCACACAGGAAGTGTGAAATAATCTGGTAAAAGAACAAATCAGCACAGTATATTTGGCATTGATGTTCTTAATGACCTAAGAACAAAATAGTGAAAGATTATAATATCACATATGTATATTAACTCATTATTTATATCTTATTAAATTTTTTTAAATTGATTTTAGTATTGTAAAAAAAAGGCTTTTTTTTGACATCCTTCAGTAAGAATATATAGGCTAAGAAATGATGTGCTTGGACAAATTCCAGATTTTAATTTATTGTAATTAAAAAAGGCTTTATACATGGAAATATTTGAAAAATGTGCTCCTAACCAGAAAAATAGGCATTTGTGAAAGGCATATTCTTGTTCCACACAGTTGATATGTTTTGTTAGAAATCTATTCTCCTACATCAGTGATAAAAAATAAATATTATTCAGTTATTAATCAGATATCATGGGCTGTCTGTTGGAGCCTAATCAGCAGAACTCTGAACTAAGCTCCAGGCTTAGATCTGCTTATTTCCATCTGTGGATGGAAACATGATAAAATATATGAAGAAGATGGTGATTTTATTTTTAAGATCATTGTTCTAACTGAAATGTTAATGAATATTTTTCAGTGTCTCTAGTATGTCAGAAATAGTGTGCTTTGACTTTTGAATCCTGTCTTTGAGTGTACGGGGTGGGTCATCAGGAAGCACTGTTTATTTACTGACATAAATAGAGAAAATTTGGTCTAGAAGTCATAGAGTTGAATAAACATAAAACTTATGAAGGTAGTACTCAAAGTATTTCGAACAGCAGGCAATACTGTGATCCCCATTTCCAGTGCAGAATGGGAATTCTCTTGTTTCCAAAATACTTTAGAGCAGGCCCTTTAAAACTGTAAGGAATTAGTACACCCTAAAATACAGCACCTTTCAAAATGAAAGTTATTAAAATGGATCACTTATTTATTTCTTTTGTCTTATTGAGACAAATGACCAGAGTGATAAACAGGCATTCATGTTTTATATGTAATGATTTACATGATCAAGCTCCATGCCACAACTACAAAGCATTCCAGTAAATGTAACAGCTGGAAAAAGTAAAAACAAAACAAAACAAACAAATTAAAGAAGTTTACATGCTTCTGGAGCTGGCACAGAATATGACAGGATATGATACATTCTGTAACTGCACACTGGAAGGTTTACTACTGTTCAGCCTGATTATGTAGGAGCAGAACTAACCTTCCCTATCATCTTATCACTGATCTGCAGGAGGTGCTTGCTTGTAAGAGCATATATGTCTTGCAGAGGAAGGGCAAGCTCAATACCCTACTGCCTTCTCAGCTGATGAATTCAGCTAATTAGCCTCTTCAACCTGTCTTTCTGCAACAAAAGACAAATAGACGAGGAGCAGGCTTGCTATTCATTTCCTCCAGGGGTAAATGACCTTCCTGTCACTAAGGAAGAACAAACTGCAAGCACGACTGAGATCTAGTGAATAAGTTTAGTACTTATCCTTATCATTTTGACAGCACTCACAGCTTGAAAATGAACTCAGATTGAATCTAAGAGTCTACAGAAATTCCTATAGTTTTACTGTTGATCAAGTTCTGGAGATTAGTTACAACAGCAGATATAAAATTCCCATCTGATTTGCTGGATTAACAAACTGAGTTTGCCCTCTAGTACTGAGTGCTAAAGCCCAATCCTAAAAGAATATTAATGTAAGTATGCTGCCACCAAGGACATGTATTTCAAATGTTGTTGTATTAACATAACCAGTTCATTATCACTGTACTTTTTCATCTCTGTTGGAAGTATTACTAATTGGTTGAAGAGTCTTCATATATTTATGTTGTTTTACTGAAGATGTCAGATGTTGTCTCCTGCTTTTTCTCATCAGCCTCATCCACCTTTTTTACACCATCTCAGTTAGTGAAGAAACACTTCTGGAAGTGTCCCTTCTCCATTGCCTACCTAATTTGTTTTCTATATGGACATAATGATATTATAAATAACAGTAATTGTCTAAAGTAGATTTGGTACTTTAGAGGGGGGCAATAAATCTGCTTAGAAATAAACCAGTTTAAAAATACAGAAGAAAAACGAAGGAAGAGAAAGGAATAAAAAATGTGTGACCAGGTTCACTTTGTCTGATGTGCACGTGTGCATCCCCAGCTAAGGACAAGGACATGTATCTTTTTCTACACTGAGCTGGTGGCAGCTGAAAAAGTTACCTATCACCTTTTTCCTGTTTCAGAAGTAGTGGTCCCTCAGATGTGATGATGCACCTACTTCATGCTGTCTAAACCTGCCTAACTATTTTTCTCTGAAATGTGTAAGGGAGCAATCCATACAGCAGAACAAACTGCAGATCTATGTAAAAAAGGTAAACTGTGACATTTAAAGGGCTTGATGGTGCCAGATGGTCACCCACAGTTTAATGACTCTTTTCATGCTTAAAGAAAAATAGTTTTCTATTAAAAACATAGTGCACAATTTTAAAAGTGTCCATTTCTGAGTTGTTGAACAATTGTGTTTACAATTGTATTGATCCCATATACCCTTTACTGTCCGAAAGACTTCCATGGGAACTCTTTGAATTCTTGGAGATCAGCATTTAAGACGGGACATTTGTGATGGACCATTGTGCATGACACAGAGATGCATGTACTGTTTGAAAGACACCTTTAGAAACATTTTTCCTGGACTCTGTTATTGCACATATACAGCAATCAGTGATTTGAATTCTTTGGTTGAGCACAGCAGACTTCAGAGGACTAATTTGTTCCAGCGTGAAGAAAGAGCTGACCATTTACATAATAAAAAGCACATTGAAGAGTAATTGGATCTTCACATCTGGATATTAAATTGATGGTGCTGGTTCTACAAAAGTATTTTAAAATGCACTTGTGCTGTGCTCTCATTGTTTGTGCTGCCGCGCTCCATCTGCACACAATTACGTAACACCGGAGAGGCTGAGATACTTGCAATCAAGTGAATCCAACTGCCCCTAATGCAAAGCAGATGGAAGTTTTCTTAACATGCAAATTGTAGGATTATTGTATATAATAATTAAAGAAGGATTTTCAAATATGGAAATCTAAACTGACATGTTCGGTGAGGTTCATTATATTACACCAAGACTGCAGGGTGTTGAAGGATATCCAGGTTCTAAACTGCTGTAGTTACTAGATTTATTTAAAGGATTGTCTTCAGGTTGATTTTAGGTTTCTTCAAGATCTACAAGATCACTTTTCATTTACTTGTAGCTACTTGTATACTTGGATTTTTTGAGAAGACCTCTTAAAATATAAAACCAGTTTGTTTACCTGAGGAAATCTTGGTGCTCAGTCATCTGTGGCAGACTGAGTAGGAAGTGATTTATCAAACCAATACATATAGCTGGACTTATGTGGGCACCCATTGAAACAGCAAAATTAAATTAGGTGCGTACAATAACTTGCAAAGAAGGTTGTCAATGTAGAAATCTTGTGACATATCCTAAAGTGACAAAATGCTGCACATTCAAATATATGTGTTCCTAAAGTCTGTCTAGAGAAATGTATCCGACAACATATGGATTTGTTGATTTAATCAAAAGATGCTGAACTTGAACAGTTGTTTTTTCCTTCAAGCTACTGCAGGTGTTTTCAAAAAGGCAATATTACCAGCAATATAAACAACAGAAATAACAATTCTTTGGTGTCACTGTGTAGTGAGAAATACAGTAATACTTTAGAAAGACATCTCTGTCTCTGAAACGCAACAATTTGACAATATACATTAGATATAACATATCTATTCCAAGATGTCTTGGAATTACCTTTCCTAGATCATTAGGGAAGTGGAGAGGGGAGAGTGGAGAATGACACATCATACAATATAGCTGCATGTGAGTCAATAAGATCATGCTGCCATGGAGAAACAAACAGCATTTTTAAGTATATCAGACTAATGTAAAATGTGTAAAATAATCATGCTTCACTAGTTTACACTATTAAGAACTTAGACACAGTCTGCATGCAGTTTTAGGCTTGACTCTGGAGAAGGGTGTTGGCCAACTGAAGAGTCTCCAGAGAGAACTGCAAGAGTGAACAAAGGTCTAGAAACACAGAGAGGAGATGGAATGCTCTGTGGTTATTAGACTGAAGAAGAAAACATTCCGAAGCATGATAATAGTCTTGCGGTACATAAGAAGCTTCTCTACAGATAAAAGAAAGAATCTGTTCCCTATGATCCATGAACATCTTGGACCAGTATCAAGTTTAAGATGCAGCTGAAGAGACTAAACAAGGTAGTGAGAAAGCTTTCTTGTAGTAAGGATAGAAAAGTAGTGAAACACATTACTGTGTGATGCTGTGGAAATTTTTTCAGTAGATGTGTTTAGGGATAAATTAGGTGAAAGACTGAGCAACAGGTACAGCTGATTCTGCTTGGGATCAGAGGGATCTTTCTCCTGGTTATCAAAGCTTATTTGGGAAATCTTCTCTGTAAGATCAGTTTTAGCTTACAACTTTCAGATCCTTTAGTTTTTTAATTAAATAAAGAAATAATTTTGAAGATTTTTTAAAAACAAGTTTTAATGTTTGCAGAGATAGGTTAGCTATGAACATTTCTGAAATTCCATGCTTATAATTCTCCCCTTTTGCCTTCTCACCGACCAATGATCTTTTTTTTTTAATTATTCTTTTATACAGCCTGTCTACAAATGGCCTAATTGCATCTTGTAAATTACTCATATATTTTTGTCTGTACATTCCTACTACAGGTGTTCCACTGAAACCCCGGAAAGAGTTAAAATTCATAGAACATCAGTCTGGAGACCTGGAAGTGAAGTGGTCTTCAAAATTCAATATTTCCATTGAGCCTGTGATTTATGTTGTTCAGAGGAGGTGGAATCAAGGAATCCATCCAAGTGAGGATGATGCTACTAACTGGCAAACTGTGGCACAGGTTAGTTCTTTGCAAGCGATATGGATCCCTGGCTTCCAGACCATGATCTAAAGGTCCTCTTCAGGTCGGAGAAGAGACAGATCACTTACAGGTGGGGAGGCTTATGCTCAAAATACCCCAAGGTTTATGTTTTCAAAATAAGTTTATTTTGTGGGTTTACTCTCTATAAATAAAAATCTATAGAACTAGCCGGAGGCTTGATTTTCACGAGGCCAGTGGGTAGCACTTTCTTGCAAGCACATATTTGTGATCTATTCAGATGAGAATTCCAAGGTCTCTGAAAGTCACAAGTCTCTTGAAAAATGTATAATTAGAGACCAAAATCCACTGGAGGAAGCACATAAGAGGCAAAGTGGTTTTGCGGTCAGTGGAACTCGTTGCATAGTGTCCAAGACATGACTTGGGTCTTGTCAAACCACGAGAAATACAACTGATGAAAAGGCCATTGATTTTTTTTTTTTTTTAATAAAACAGGGAATGAAAAAAAAAGACTTAAAACCTTTTTTCTTTTTAAAGTTGTTTTTTTCAGATGTGACCCCCCCAGTTCGGCAAATTCTATGATATCATGCTCTTATCACTCAGAGCAATCCAGACTGAAAATGTAAGATTCATGAGCAAATGTTTCTTAATGAGAAGCAGCCAACAGAGCATAAATTTTCACTTAGTTCTTTCCCAGTTTCAATCTGTTTTTTAACATGCTGACAGTCCACCTGGATGGCAGAATTCCAGTCGTTTATCTTACTGCTTCACCCTCATCCCTCTTGACAAGAAAAGTAAAATGCTGATTTTGAAAGGATCTGCAAAATGTCGTTATAGCTAGGAAAAAACGGGGAGAGAATAAGTAGAACCATCCACAAAATAAAGTAAAGGAAATTCTGTGACAATTTGTGCTCTTTCTCAATTCAGATTGTGTAGGAAAATGCTATGTTTTAATAACATAAAGCTTGGGAGACTGAACACTCAGAAGTGAATTTCTTAGCTTCAGTATGGTGCTACAGGGAGCTGGCACCATGTTGGAGTCTTACTCAGAAAAAGTCACCTGCAGCAGAGCCTGACGTGAAACTGTGCTTGTGCAAGCCCAAGGGAACATGCACATCTCCAAACCTGATAAAGTCACAGTGACTTATTATCTCTCAGCTGAGGTACAGGTCTTGAACCTGCATTCTCCCTATCCAGCAAACAACCTCCTGCCTTGGCTACAAGGAAAATACCAGGTAGCAAAAATTAGCCAGATCTGAATTACCCCTCACTGTTGCCGTGCCGTGTGTATGGGCTACAGGCAGCACACTGCTGTGCTTTTTCTCATCCCAGAAACAGACCTCATGTACATTTCTGGAAGCATGCACCATACATACTCCACAGCAGTGGAACATATACAAATATATATATCTACAGGAGAGAGTGTTTCAGAAACGTGTTCCTGTGCAAGAGCAATGAGAACCCTGGCAGCTGCCTTTCCTGGGGGTCTGTTAAATGTAGTCAGAAGGGTCTGAGTTAATCACTGTGGCAGGAGAAGCCTCCTCCAACTGGCATCTTTCTGACAACTTCACTGTCCCATCTGCATCAGAAGAGACAAGAATTTGATTGTGTGATGGACCCCACTGGGGCTGTCAGTTCAAAACATACTTCAGGGATGCCTGAGTGGCTTTGTGGACTGTGTATACCTTATGGGACATGCAGGCTGGTCACCCTTGAGGGGTGCTAGTAATCAGAATTTCTATCGAGTAGTGTACCTCCATGGTGTTTAGGCAGTAGTTTTAGCCATCCCACCAGGCAATAAAATTTGTGTGGCTGCTTGCAATGCAATTTATTTTGCAATATCAGCAACAAGGATGGATATCCAGATTGACTAAATTGACAGCCTCCAGGCTTTTCTTGTCTGCATAACTGAGATATTTTCTTGTATGATTCCTCAACATTGGGATATAAGTCCTTAATTATAGGCAGAGGCTTAGAAGAGCTCAGACATTCAGTTGAGAACTCCTAGAGTATATCAGTCCAGGGGAGATGATGCTGGCTCTTGCATTACTCTTCAACTTAAGCTAGAGACCATGTAAAAGCAAAGATCAAAAAGGCTGTGGGTGAGGATCTGAATTTCTCTATGCCTATCCCCATATGTAGTGTAATTATGCAGTTATTGTTTGCATCTTCTTATAAGAAATTTCATAGTATTTTATCAGAGTTTCTCATCCAATATTTTATTTTTATTGTCTTTTCAAGAAGAAATTGGGTTGTAATTTTCAATAACTTTAATGTGTATACTTTTTTAAAAAAACTTACTGTTTTCTATTGCCTTTACAAGAGCTAATTTGCAAGTAATTTCTCATATCTCACATAAATTTTTACTTGATATTGAAAAACTAATTTTGAAAAAGTTTATTTCCTTTGTGTTGTGTCATCAGGTCTTTTTTTATGTTTTCTTTTTAAGGAAGAAGTCTCAATCTATTATTTCACTATTTTATTCTCCAATTGCATAAAGAAAGCAAACACATTGAAAACAATTTCAATTATTTTTCACTTAATGAAGAAGGAATTTTTTTAACTTTAGTATTGGAACACACATTTTTTGGAAAACTTGATGTAATTAACCATTTGACTAATTTCCATTGGTTAATATAAAAACTGTGGGAACCAAGATGCTAATTAGGTTAGTTGGCTGGGATGTAGAGTGTCCTAAGTTTTATGCCAAGTTTCTTACACTACTGTGTTTTAAGATTTAACCATCCGAGCAGGAACTGCTGCAGTATCCTATGAGAATACTGTATGTCTTGTCAACAAACTTATTGTTCTGTTTGATGCTAATACATTCTAAAAATAGTAGTATTACTGTTTACATTGGAAATTCAGGTGTTAATCATATTAATGTAATTAATTAAGTTAATTCAAATATGCCAAGTAAGTTATTTTCAGAACACATCTGTGTTGTGTGAATGCATGTCAAGTATATGTATAAATATGGACAGACAATAATGAAATACACTTATTAGTTTATTCTGGTTTTTAAAAAAATAAGGGGCAGTATTTACTTGATAGCTTGATTGTGACAGACCTTAGTACTTCACCTTGGAAGTGTCTAAATTCTGTGGACAACTAATCTTTTTTTTCTGAGACACCTAAAGGTCAGGTTCTGAGGATCACAAGAGGGTTCTCAGCCCTTGACAGTGAGATATCTCTGCTGGAACTAACTACTAGTACTAGAGGTTTCTTTCTCCATCCCCCAGAAAGGGCTTGCTTTGGTAAGCATTCTTAGAATTCCCACCTTGTGTGGGATTGCATTCACATGAAATAGGGGAGATCTTCTGTCCTTTAATAGAATAGTGGATACAGCACTGTCAGTTTGCTTTTGTATCAGAGGAAACATAAACTCAGCTTTTATGATACTCTGGATGGTATCCCTTCACTCTCTGAAATGCAAATTCTTTTATCACTGTGAATTGTTTCCAAAGGTGTAGAGCTGTAAAATCAGCAGGGTAAGGCTGTATTCTCCTATTTCTATTAAATCTTTGCACTACAGAAAGGAGTCTAGGATTGATAGTGTGAAAGAAAGGGAATGAACACAGTGAAACAGTCCACTGATTACTGTAATCCTTGTATAGAGGAGAGTCCTCTTTACAAATCTTTGCCACGAAGACCTTCTTGCACCATTTTTTTTCATATAAAAGATAGAAAAAAACACTGTAGAATGATGTCAGAAGAATCCCACCTGAATGGCCAAATTGCTATGCTGCTGGGTTATATATTCTCTTTCTTCTCCCTCCCAATCCTAACTAATCCCACCTTTCCCTTTCAAGAATTTTTAACTTTCGGCCTTTCTTTCTCCAAGGAACAGTTTTGCCTATGAGTGTAGAACATGTTGTAATGCTAAATAAGATGCAACATCCAAGATGATAGGGAATATTTTCTCCCAACCTCTCATACAAAGGTTGGGATTGAAGATAGGTCATCCATGCTCTGGGCAAGTACTTTAGTCATTAGTCAGTTGTATAAGCAGCAGAGGGATATTTCTGTAAGCATTCTGAAGAAAATAGCAGACAATTACCTTTTGAAGGATAGAATGAGGAGGCTACTGTCAAGGGAGGACTCATGGTTTAAACAGATAAGGGCTTCTGGGAGAGGAGAATTGTCAGTACTTCCTAAATGGAACAACTCTGGAAGTCTCAGCCAAATTCTCACCTGAAAGCCCAACAACTTTCTTCTTTCTGGCCCCTGGAGGTGGCCGATTGTCCTTTGAACCTAAGATGCACTCTTGAGGAGGAGTGTCAAGATATTATCTGTATTCTCCAGATTACATGCTGCTCTAGTTGTATCTTTTTGTAATTAATGGGCATTTTCCCTTGTCTTCATTAGCTTTGAGTGGTACTGAAGTTGGGCATATTGGCCAGATATTATCTGAGGACTCATTCATTATTTTGTTCCAAATGAAACGCGTACTAGGATTTGAACTTGCCTTCCTTTCGTTTGTCTTTTAAGTAAACAGCTAATGCATAGCCAAAATAAGTAGTAATTGTAATCCTGAAATGATTCGAGTGGTAATCTTTGATGTATTTTTTTGGTTTTTTTTTTAATGATTCTTAAAAAAATATTCTAACCTTCTAAAAATTCAATAAAACTTTTGTTTTATTTATTTTCTCTCATATTCAGGTAGAATTTCAAGTGTGTGATGAAATTCAACCATTAGTTATTTAGTACCACTCAGTATACCATTTAATGGGCTTATGTTAATATGACAGATATTAAAAAGACTCTGAATATTATGATCCCAGTTCCAAACATACTTAAGTAGTGAGAACTAACTACACAAAAGCAATTAAACAAACAAACAAAAAATTAGATTTACAATGAAGGTAGTATAAGATATCTCATTAGTACTTAGTTCTTTCTTAAAATGTATTAATTCTTTGTAAAGGTTGCTTAGAGGTGCCCAAGTAGTTTGTAATGTGGGAGTTACAGATACACCTCCTGCATGCCATCGAACTTGGCAGGAGTTTTGCCAACAAAATGAATTATGAAAGTAATAGGCCCAAGGCATGTTCATAAATTAAAATAATTTTGGTGTTATGAGTTGACGGATAATTTGATTTTATAGCACTTCAAGGTTGCCACAGAAAACTGACGCAACGAAATTCTTTATTTTAGTCAGCACAATAGCTGAGCTTATGCCAATGACAAACAAATTCCTTAGCTGAGAAATTTGTCTATTCAGATTATGCTTGCCTTGTAATGAAGTTCAGCAAATCTGTTTTTAAAAGCCCACAGTATTGTAATTAGTTACTTACAATTAGGTATTGGTCCTGTTTTCAGTTGCAGCAGTAGTCTGAATATATCCTTGGATTTGTTTTTCTGTTAATAATGATAGTTTATATTCAGTTCACTGTGTGTCTTACATGCAAGTTCTTGAGTGTGTGGGCCTGCATGCTGGAAAAGATAACACATTTGAGCACTCCATAAAATAAAAATAATAGCAGAAGTTGTTTCAGGTAGGCGTTTTCTTCACTTGAGAAACCCTTGATTGGATGATATATAATTCACTCTACAGGTAACATAAAAGCTGAAAAAAAGGAAAGAAATTGAGGCAGACAATGAAAGCTTCAGGGCTGTTACCCCTGCTTACTCTAAAAAAAACCAAATACAGCAGTCTGAATGGAGAAGGGTTCTAAGTAGCAGCAATATGTGATGGGCCCAGAGTCTGCAACACTTACCAGTCTGAGAGCAGTTAACAGTGTGGTTTAGAAAGGCTCTTCTTCCTTTATATGCACACACAAACATTCGCTAAATTTTCTGTTTGTTACCAAATGAAGACACTAAAAGCAGGGTAACAACTACAAATTTTATTTGTCAGATCTTTAAAAATACTATTGCTGGAGAGCTGAAGCAACTTTCTCAGTTTCTGGCTATCTGAGTTATGTCAACAGCTGCTACTTTCTTACACAGATTGTAAAGGGAGCAAAAAGCAGAAATTATGCTGTGTCTTTTTTGGGAACTACTTGGCATCATTGCAAGTAACATTGAATCCTATACAGGGAAGGTGCCTGCTTGAAGTTGTAGAAAACAGATTGTAAAAATAAATTGATGGAACTACATTTTCAATGAGCTTACATGTTTGGTCAGTAATGGTAATTAGTAATGATTGTATAGTATATTTAGACATATACATCTGGTTAAGGTTCATGTGTTATTTTGATTAAAGAATTAAAACAAAATGCAATAAACATGATATTATAAAGTAAATTGAAAACTGGATAATGGAGAGGTAATTGCAAAAATAAAATCCACAAGTGGATGTGTTTCTGATGTGTTCTACGAAGATGCTACATCTTCTGTATTTGGCGGTGATTCAATGGTTACCAAGAGACTGTGGCAGTTCTGGTATTTGTACCTTAGGAAAAAAAAAACACTGGAGAAGATAGCTCTTCAAAAGTTTTGTGGGGAAAAAACATAGAGGAGAGCAGGGTTCAGAATAAGAAAGAATAAAGCACCTCCTACTGAAAGGGTTCAGAGCGCATCTGTGCTTGTGCCATATTTCAGCAGTTAAGGCTCTCCCCACAGAATCTGGCAATTGAACTCATGACACTGGCATTCTCAGTGGGTGTTGCTGGAGAAAAGGTCACCTCCTATGACCTGAGAAAAATCTGCAGGGAACAGTTAAGAGTGTGAGTGTCTTTTTGACGTAAGTGTCAAAGATCTGAAGAAGGCTTACATCCATTACCTGAGAGTTTTGTGTTTCCTATGAACTAGAAAAAGTGGCCTCTCACGTTGCTGGGTTTCATTAAGCAATTTTGGACCCCTTATTCTCTGAGAGTTGAGAATTGGAGAAATCATTCCTGTGACCTCAGACAATGAGTTCCCTGAAACGTCAACACCTGAACAGCTTGGCCCTAAACACTGGTGAAGGTTGTGATAACTGGAAAACGAATTTTGTGAATTTAACACTTCACTGGTTTTCTAAAGGATACTTTTTCCAGAAGAGATCTGCAATGCACTGCAAAATTGGATAGTTATATCATTTTACTCACAGCTGCAAATGCTTTGCAGTGCAGAATGATGGTCAGAGTCAGGTGACGTGGTTGCATAGAGCTTGTGAACTAACTGTTGTTGCACAAGAGACGATATCCATGTCAGAACAACAAGTGTAAGTGTGACATTTTCCCCACCAGACTACGGACGAGCGGGTTTGGCTGCCGGACATCCGAGCAAGCAGGTGGTACCAGTTCCGCGTGGCAGCTGTGAACGTGCACGGGACGAGAGGCTTCACAGCACCCAGCAAGCACTTCCGATCCTCAAAAGGTTAGTTGTTGCTCACTGTGTCTGCTACTCACCTTCCTCTCACATCTGGAGCACAACCTGATTTGCCCACTTTTGTGGCAGAAGTTTTTTAACAGATGAGTTTTTGGGTACTTCTGCCACAGACTTTAGAAATGATGTGAGATTTGTTTGGAGTTGGCAAAGGAATTAGAGGTTAAAGATGTCATTATTCTTTTATCAGTAAGAGGTCTCCATGAATAAACTTCCTTTTAAACAAACATTTTCTACATGATTGGTGTCAAACACTATAATCCTGACCATGAAATATGAAGGAACTGGGGTTTCAGTGTGTTATTCTGAGAGGTTTATAATATTTTTTTCCTTTTTGTTAGGATAAATATGTTGCTGCCATATGTTTAGTACAGCACTGAAATATTTTGTTACCTGTATCTAAATAATTGTAGCAGCATTGTTTTGATGGAACTGTGGGCCCTCTTAAGATATTTTCCCCCTTGCTAGCACTAATTATAAGTGCTTAAGAATAAAAAAGGGTATAAATGGGAAATAGCATGTTTCTGTTCATTAGAAAGGCATGCCTGATGGTCCACAAAGTATTGTAGAAATTTTTGTTGAGATTTCTGGTTTTGCAATGGTTTGGGTAATAAAATAACTTTGAAAATTATTTCTGTACCAGTAAATGGTACTTGAGAGATGGAGGAGATAGAAGCAGTTCTCCCATCCCGTGAAGTTCCTGGCATTGTCCCTGGTGTGCCTTTGACCCACGCGAAGCAAAGTTTTCCTGGATGACTCTCAGGCATAGTATATGGGTTACCACATACCAGAAGCTATTCTGAATAGGCAGATGGTCTGGATGTGGTCACCCTCTCTTAAAGACAGTCGATAATGTGGTCATAGCCAGACCATGTTAGTTGACTTCAGTGCCAAAAAACAAGATCCAGCACTTTTCACTCTACTAATAGAGGCAGCTTCTAATAGAAACGCTTGTAGTTGTTTTAGTAGTGTTAGAATCTTTATGCTGGTATAACTCACCATACTTCAAGGAATGCAATTCCTCCTCTTTCTGCAGACAGAATTATCTTGCAGTACAGATAGCTGCCATCTGTGGGTTCCAAGCTTTTAGCTTGCAGTTTGGCCAGACTGACTGCTTGCAGTCAGTCCTAGAAAAAAATATTACTGAAGGTGCATTTATAGAGGCATGCAAGTACTTTTGCTGGTATGGATGGTTTAATCACTTACTGAATAAGTATATGTTAGATTTAATAACTTTTTGGTGCTATATCCATATTTGTGGTCAGAAGGTTGGCTGACATAGCAATCCCATTACTGCTGTGACCACAAACCTTTTCATGTATAAAAGAAGTATTATTTTAAGAATTTATTATACTTAAGTAACATACCATTTCAGTCACATCAAAAATATACTTCCTTTGAGCTGTGTTGAGCTTATTGTAAGGACCCTTCAGCTGCAGTACCTTTCTCTTTTCTTTATGAGCAGCTCTTCAGCAGATACAGCAGTTTGTTGCTGAATCAGGCACCAACTTTCTTTTAAACTGAGATCATTGTCAGTTGTGTACTGTGTAAATATTTTCTGACTATTCTGCTTGGAACCACTATCACTTCAGTTACGTAAAGGTAACTGAATGATAACACCAACGTTTTGGCTTGAATGTGACATTTTCAGGCAGGATTTTTATTACTTTCCAAAAATTTTACCCCCTACTGAGTGTGCTAGCCATGGAAGTGTATTGCTTAAAATACCTACATTGGTAATGAATGTAAGAATATCCATGGTGTCATCTTGAAGGTCTCTTTAGCCCAGAATCTGACCCCAGAAGTGGGTTTCTGGAGAACAATATAAGAGCAGAATAAGCACATAGAGGTATTTCTTCAGAATAGCCTCCCAGCTGGCAGTGATTTGTGTTTCAGGAGCTTGTGGTTTTGAAACTATTACAGGAATACCAGAGTCCTCTTTTTCTGTGTTCTCTGCAGCAACCCCTGAAGCACTTGCTCTCCTTGAGAACTACTCGTGGCTGTCTGGTGGAGGTGGAGAGCATTTTTAGGACTTTGTGACAAAGATAGTGGGAAACTAGTACCTCTGCATGCTCTTACCTAATAAATTAAAATAATTGGATTTTGATAATGGCAGAAAGTATGTAGTCAGCATTCTTCAAAAGGCTTCTATAACTCTCAAAATAACAGTTTTCAAATCTGAACTCCAGCCCTTGGCAGAGAATCATGAATTGCCAGAAAAACAGAAAGGAGTTCAGTTAACTATCAGCTTCATAGCCCAAATCATCCTAATCTGGCAACTCATTTTACTATTTAAGGGGCTTTAGTACTGTCAGTGGTTGTTATAAAGATGCCGTGTTTGCCAGATGAAATGTGTAGTCACACTGGGTGACTCTTATGAAAATGATTCTGGGTACTGACTGCTGGGAATGATACTGGGATGTTTTAATGGGTATCTTTTAGCCTCCAAGTCCCCAGGTAGGCAATCATAGTGGCAACAGTTATAGTGTCACACAGACATTTAATTACTACTTTGGAGCTCAGTGGGAAGTGGCGGTCTCTGCCTGGCTGAGAGGCAAGAAACTGCTGCTCAGATGTGCCTTGTTTTTGGAGTGCCAGCATCTACTGGCCCCTGCTGAGCTCCTACAGGCACGTTTAACCTCCAGTTTGGAAAAGGAAAGTGGATTTTGGCACATCACCTTTGGAAGGTTGCTGCCTGTCTGTGCTATGTTTATGTGAAGTGTGCACAGAAATTCACATCAGTGTTTCACTTCACCCTGTTGTGCCAAGACCAAGAGAAGATTATTATCTTTGTCAGACTTAGCAGAAGTTTTCTTCAAAAAGAAACCCTTTGATCAAGAAACATGACAGCAATTCCTAAGACAGTTTCTCACACAAGATGCTGAACTTTTACCAATTGCTCATAAGTTATAATGAATAGCAAATTATTTGGGTTTGGTTTTTTCTTTAAAGGAGGACAAATATGATATTTAATCTGAATCTAGGGAGAAGTATGGCACCACAAAGTCTCTGTCACTAAATATTTTAAGCTGTTAAGAGGAACATTCAAAAACGTGCTGTAATGACTTGGAGAGAGACTTTTTGTCTGGTTACCACAATCCTGTTTTATACTATTTTGTGCTTTTTGCAAACGCAAAAAACATGATCTCTAAGTAGACACAGCAAAGTAAAGTTTTGTTTTATTCAAAATAATATTAAGTCTTCTGAGGTAATTTCCATAAACTTTTCTATCACTAAATAAAGCTCCTCATTATCCAAAGTAATTTAAAATGGATTGAAATGAAAAAGACTAAATGAGGAAAACACGAATATTGCATCAAGCATTTCAGCTTGCCATTCTTCATATAGTTGTGTTTTGAGGTTTGATCTACTGCAGCTTTTGATGCTCTTATGTTGCAAACATTTGAGGTGAAGGTTTATTAGCTTTTACACTGCCTCATGTGTTCATTTATGGCATTAATTTGTAAATAGTAAATAATCAAAATTACACAGCTGAGACTTTATGAAGCATCCAAAGCTTAAGCAGAGGTTTGGGGTTTTTTAAATACTGTTTATTTATTTTTTATAGAGGAAATGAAGGGTTTGCATGTGCTTGTCTGACATGACCCTTCATAGGGAATAAAGTGATGCTTTGTTTTGCCAAAACATGATTCCAAAATGACAAGAAACACAGGTTAGACTCTACCTACCTGTTTGTAGCGGAGTGACTGGAAAATGAAGTGAATGCTGCACTTAGAAAGTAGGTTTTTTCCTAGAAGTAGGACTCTATACATGGACTTTTACATTGATACTATCAGCTAAAATTGATCAGAACTTTATTCTATTTTAACAGTGGTTTCCACTTCTCTTTTCAGGGTTTTTAAATTGTGTGTGCTTTCCTTTTTGTGTGTGCTTTTGAGTGTCAGTGGTTTACAATAACAGCAATAAATGAAACTAACTGAATACCTGGCAGAACATTTTTGATCTCCAAAGATACAAATATACTTCTCGTCCTGTTTAGGCTGGCTCTCTCCAAGCTGTTTCCTTTCCTCTGGAAGCAGGAGAGAACTGTTCCTACAATCCATACATTAATGTCCTTGGATGAAAACTACCTGTACTGTTCACCCAGTAAGCAGGCACTGGATAGCCTACCCCAACTGGTCAGAAGCTGCTTGGCACTAGTAATATAATTTTTAATTTGTTGCGTTTGATTCAGAGTTTTTAGGCTAGTTTTTCCTAGCTTTTTATGGTTTGTAATGAGAATGAACTCTTAGTAACTGAGACTACAGTTAACTATAGGGATCAGTGTTAGGCATTTCTATATAATATATTATGTCACTGGTCTGTGGGTAGGTACTGTGCCATTCTCAGAGAGAAAAAAAGACCATAAGATCAACACAATGAGCCCAAATCATCCGATCCTTCTACCTCTGCTACAAGTTTCTGTCTTCATCATGAAGGCGGTTGCTAGCATACGCAGGATAGATTGTCAAGCAAAAGGAAGCAGACAACATTGTTTTCACAGCACATAAGTACCATGCTGGATGTGATTTCATGCATACATTACTGAGTGTTAGAAAAACCAGAACAGACACCCACTCACGGCAATAAAATTCTTTCTGTTGCTCCTTTGAGACCAATGATTTTTTTATACTGTTGCACAGCTGGTTTATGTGTGCCATTTCCACTGGGCAAAGCCAGTCCTCCCTCTTATGCCTTGAAACTGTTTAATGGTTGGAAACTTGTCTGAGGAGCAGCTTCAGCAGATTTTTAAAGTTGGAAGGTCTAATGTTTGAAAGATAGCAATGGGAGATCTATTTTAAGTCAGAAAAAAACCTCCATAAAAAAGGATTTAAATTGTTGTCAAACTTGCTCTCACTTTTACAGCTCAGAATGAGAATTCTGGTTGCAATGTCATTATCCCCTTCTCTGACACATATTCCAAATCATTTACTGTTTTCACTACAGTTGCCATATTGAAATCCAAAGTGGATGCATTGCAGCAGTGTATGATGTGATTCTTGTGTATAACTTGCCCATACTGTTTTTCAAGGTTGCAAAAGTGTTTCCAGATTCTACTGATTGAAATAATTTTGGAAAATATAAACTATCACTATGTTTACAAATATGAGTGTGGGAAGACACGCATTTTGAAATGGCGATGATGTGAGGTTTTTCTTTCTTTCCTTTATTTGCAGCAAGAAATCCTCCCGTTTGGGGACTGGAGACAGTTTTGCTTGTGATGGCTGAGTAGCCAGCAAGACAAGAATTTAAGTCCTTTGGGTATACTCAAGCCAAATACAATCCAGACAAATGCAGTACTTACTCCAAGTGCTGGAACAGCAGCTTCAGCCTTGACCTAATGAAGCTATCATTTCTAGCAGTGAGAAGCGATTTACTTGTCAGGTTGCTGAGACCAGAATTTTTTTCAGAGTTGAGGACAGCTGTCTGTGCCAAATTCTTGTATATATAGAGTGACTTCTATTTTATTTGAGTTGTAGTATAAAATGCAAAGGAAAAACTGACACTAGCATCACTCTTTCTGCAGACCAAAGAATTTGATTTAACACTCAGATAAATTCATGTATATAAAATTTCAGAATTTACATTTGAAAAACTGGCAGCAGTTTCCATTCCAGTAATTTAATGTTAATGTGTCTGAATTAAACATGTGGGCAGTCAGTCAAAGGGATCACAGGTATATGAAGACTAACAGTAGAATGGCTGTTGGCTTTATAGTCAGCAGAATGTCACTTGAGCTTTATAGCCAGGTTAACAAACACCTTATGTATGTAAGCTTTACGATTCAGTACCAGTTATTAGACCTTGAAGTATTTTAGCACTAGTTGTATAGTGCTTTTAATATCTACATAGGCATAAGCATAACGGACCACCTTGTAGAAGCATGACTTTTCTGTTCAATAACACAGAAAAATCCTAACTAATCTCTTATCTGATAGCTGGCTGGCATGCATTGTGGAGGAGCATGCTCTTGCACTTAACAGGTTTTTTTTTGTTTTTCTGGGTTCTTGTTTATTTGAGAGGTCTAGGAGGGTGTTGGTTTTTTGTGCATGTTTTCTTTGATGGTGGGTTTTGGTTGTTCTGGTTTTTTTTGCTGTTAATAACAGAGATCAAATAGCTTGCCCTGCTATTCCTTCTCGCTTGTCTGTTCTGCTTGTGAAAATAAATCCTTTCAAATGAAGAACCGATTAATATTCTTGGGTTTTCAGCTTACAAAATGATGATTCTATCACTTGTAATAGTGATGTCACAGAAATATATAGAAATAGAAGAATAAATTATATAGTGGTATTGAAATACTTAATATGGAATGGATTCTCAGCTGATATAAAATGCTCACTAAGTGGCTTAATATTTCAGATAATACACCCAAAATTCGAGAAATATTTTACTGTTGTGTCCATACAATCAGACATGGGGTTTTTTCCAGATGATTAAATGCAAAACTGTAATAAATTAGGTTAGTTTATCTTTGATGTCTTACATCTTTCTAGCTTATTATTTTCTCCAGGTTACTCTACTAGTTTTAGAAAAGGTCTTATAAAAAATGTGTCACTTTCAAATGTCTCACCTTTTCATGTTTGTCAGCTGCAGATCTCCTTTCTGTCTTGTGCTACTACCACTACCACTGTTCCTCATTGTTCAGAGGCATCTTTGTGGATGACATTTGCGAGATTTGCAAAAGAATCTTTGAAGAAAGAGGAAAATCTCTGCTATTGCTGTATTATTTCACATGTATATTCCTTCTATGAGGACATTCTTTCTTTCCTTAACTGTAATTAGCCAATGATCTTTAATATAATGTTCACATTCTCACATAGCAAAGTGGAAACACTAATAGGCTTTCTTTCAAATGTAGATCAGCATTTTGTCTGCTGACTGGACTGTTTACAGTGAGCACAGAAGAAATGCTACTGATAAAGTAATGTTTTAAATAAACTATGTAATTATAAAAGATACAGGATGAAATGCTGGTGCTATAGAATTCAGTAGAAATGATCTATTAGTTTCAATATGCACATAGTGCATACTGTTTTCTTTTTTGAGATGGAGATAGAAACATTTGAAAAGGAAGAATCTAAATTTGGTCATTTACTCTTAGACCTAAAAAAAATTGGTGACTAGAACTTCAAAATATTTTTAATCATAATACGCTTTGTCCAGAAGAGTTATTTCATTTAACTTTTAGATTTTTTTTTAAATGAGTCTCAGTCTTCTGTAGATGCAGAATGAGGAAAAACAAGTTTTATAGTTAGAATTGTTTTTGCTTATATCTGACCATTTGGAAAGACATTCTCTGAAACACTTTAATTCTATCCCATATGTTTTGTATACATAATACATGATGCATAGTACTTCTGGGAGATAACCTAAATAATTCACCTACAGCAATATGATCATATTGCACTTCAGGTTATAAATGTTTTATTTACCTAATACATTCTCATATCTGTGTGCCATAAAAACCCCCCAAACATTTTAAATAGTGAAGATGAATGCTTAATAAAGGTTTTAGGTGTATGAATCGTGATTATGTTTATATTTATCGTATGTGAATATCATTTATATTTACTTATTTTATTAAACAATAGAAGGAAGTGAAAAGTTGTGTCAGAGCGTAGTACAAACCGTTTAGCTAAATTTTTCTTTAATTTATCCATTCTGATATAAGTACTTTCATATAACTTAAGATGGAGTGGTTGGTTACTTCTCAGGTGTTTAGTTTCACCCCAGCCACCAACCAAGCCCCACGCAGCCACTCACTCACTCCCCTACCATGGGGACTGGGGAGACAGTCAGAAAGGTAAAAGCCAGAACACTCGTGAGTTGAGATAAAGACAGTTTAATAGGGAGAGCAAAAGCTGCACGCACAAGCAAAGTGAAACAAAGAATTAAGTCGCTGCTTCCCATGGGCAGGCAGATGTTCAGCCATCTCCAGGAGAGCAGGGCCCCATCAAGCATAACAGTTATTTGGGAAGGCAAACACCATCACTCCAAACGTCTCCCCCTTTCTCCTTCTTCCCCCCAGCTTTATATACTGAGCATGATGTGATGTGGTCTGAAATATCCCTTTGGCCAATTTGGGTCACCTGTCCCAGCTGTGTCTCCTCCAAGCTTCCATGCACCTCCAACTTCCTTGCCTGTGTGATAGTATGAAAAGCAGAAAAGGGCTTGGCTGTGTGCAAGCCCTACTCAGGAATAACAAAAACGTCTCTATATTATCAACCCTGTGTTCAGCATAAATCCTAAACATAGCCCCATACCAGCCACTGCAAAGAAAATTAACTCTACCCCAGCCAAAACCACCACAACAGATAAGGAAATAAGTGTAACAGCAGTGCTTCTCCAAAGCCAGAAAAAAATAAAAGCAAATGGCTTGTGAGTGGATTAAAAAAAAAAAACACAAATGGAACTAAGGAATTCTTATTATTTGTAAATAAATGTTACATTTCCAGAATTCTTAAGTATGCTTTGTAACTTTTATGGCCAAAATTTAGGTTGAATTATATATGTGAGGAAACAGAGACATCCGTTACTATTTAAGTAAAATGGCATGTGTGAGGAGTATCCATTGTTACTTAAGCAAGAGTCCTGATCAATAACAAGAATAAGCCATTATTTCACATCTGCTGATCTTTAAAAGTGAAATGCTGTCTTTATTAATTCTGAATGTGTCTTTTTTCATGAAGTAAATGATGGATTTTTTCAGTGAGACCATTTGTCATAGGGATTATCTAATGAACTTAGTACGCCTGGAAAGTTTATTTAACAGCTCATTTACCATTATAAAAAGATGCAGGTGAAGTGCATGTCTGGTGTCCCCTGTGCACAACTCCAGTTTTATTTCTGGCAAATAAGGGTACAGGTTCCTAAAAGGTCTTAATTAACATGAATTTCCATTATTGTGCTTGATATACTTTTAATTTTTTTTTTTTTTTTTGAGTCTCATCGTTTACGTCTAGTAAATTTTGGGTTTGCAGTTTCCTTGTATTTTGTCATGAATTTTTGGCTACCACAGCCATTTAAAAAAAGGTCAGAGTTAAAAAGTAGAATTAAAAATTATAATAATAATAATGGCCAGTCTAAAGGTCATTAACCCTTCCAGCCTGCGCAGTGGATTTTTAGGTGAGACACAGCGTGCGCTGAACTGAGCCCACCCTTTAGTCCTGAGGTTCATCTGCCGGGGCCGAGCAAAGCTTGGACAGTGGCAGTGAGGTCCCCAGGATGTAGGTTTGTTTAGAGTGACCTTCTCTTAGGTGGATTGCCTACCAAGGCTGACGAGCTCCACCTGCCCAGGGGGCCGGGAATCGAACCCAGGTCGCAGAGGTGAGAGTCAGGCACTCTAACCACTAGACCACCAGCGGCCCCAGAATTAAAAATTAGGATTTGTTAAATAACAAATTGGACTTTCAGAAATTCATCTGCAAAATTTCCATTGATTCATATTACTTAGGGCCAGGATATTATGTAGTAAGTCCACAAGAAGGACCTTATATTCAATATTGGAAAAGATTCAGTATTTGAACCTCTGACTGTCAGGTGTCCTTTTTGACTCAAGTGTCAGCACAGAGACAACTGACAACTGTTATCTCAGTCAATATTGACCAGGAATTGAACAGAATAGTGAAATAAATCACAGGGGAAGCTAACTGCTTTTTGTCATTCTAAAAAAAACTCTATAGACTTCTGTCACAGAATAATTGCATTAATTCTAAGGAAGTGTTTATGTCCCATGGTGGTAAATACCAATATTAGAATTTTGGAGAAAGATTCAACATGTTGAAACATAATTTTATCATCTGAGAATTATCTGGCAACACCAAAAAAATATTCAGTATTTCTACCATACAATTCTGTGGTGACTCTACAGTGCTATTTGTAGAACTTGAGTGTTTTACACTCGCTGTGTATTTAAGGTAGTAAAACCAATAGTCTAGTACATTTTGACGAAGTTTCATAATGTTTGTGAACTATCAAAACCACAGAGTAATGAAAAAACTAGATGCTAACCCATAATTTTTATTTCAGTAGAGTATGAATTTCTAAAATTTACAAAAAGCCATATCAGTTATGGGAAATCTTTGTCTGAATTTTCCTCAATATATTTAGTGTGTTTAATCCAGCTTGTGTATGCCTGGTAAATATATAAGATGAAGATAATATTTACCCTAATGAAGATGATCTTTATTTTAGAATCTCTTTGTTTGTTTTTAAATTCCAGATCCGTCTGCTCCACCAGCTCCATCTAATATCAGAATTGCCAATATCAGTGCAAGCAATGATGGGAGTGTGAATGTAATGATTACATGGGATCTTCCAGAAGAGCCTGATATCCCAGTGCACCACTACAAAGTCTTCTGGAGCTGGACGTACAGCAAATATGTAATTCCAGCAAAAAAAAAGAGAAGGAAGACTACCGATGGGGTAAGAAAGAAATTAATAAATGGGACAGAAATCTGACTTATTTCTGGCACAAGGTATAGTGTAAGTATAAAATATGTGACAAATTGAATGATTTCAGCAGCTGCTAAAGTGGTGGTCTTCATATCACCAGGGTCTTCATATCACAATTTTGATCTCTCAATGCTATCTTAGACTGAACTCAGGGAGAGAAGTAGACTTCTGCCTCAAAATGAAGTTAAATACAATAAGCTTTTTCAGGAAAGTTCAATAGAAAGTTAAATGCTGTTAGTCCTCCAAATTCAGGCTTATTCTATTAGTGCTTCTTAAAGATGCAGTGCTTGTTTTATTTAAAAAGCCTATCTTCATCTGTGACATTGTTCTTTCACTACACAAATAAAACTTTTGATACTATCTTAGAGAATAACTGCTAAATAGTCAGCATAGGTCCAAGGGAAGAACATTCTCAAAACTCTTTAAATAAGCTGCTGTACCAAAGATCTGACATATTTCCTTAGCAGCAAAGAATGAGTTTCTTTAATGACGTATTAAGTATTGGTTCACTGGAGAGCACTGTTATGATATCCTTAAGTATATTGCATATTATTTTAAAGTAATTAAAAGAAATAGAAATCTATTACAGATAACAGGTTGAACTTGATTCTCAGTGCATTGTGCACAGATGCGTTATGAGAATTTTGTCCCATGTCTACGTCAACACTGTCTTTTGGCTCTGTGTGCCCACTTGAACTGTGATGAATGACAGTCACAGGGTCATAGTTCCCTCTTTGTCCCTCGGTCACCAAACCTTTATAAAAATAAAGTCAATGAAGGCTGCGTGATGAAATCATGCAAGTAAATTTGCACAGAAAAGAAGGTTAGTTCTTAATTGTCCTCTAAAAAAATTATTCTGGCAAGATAGGAGTAGGGTTGGACTATGCTATGTAGAAAAGTTTGTGTTCCTCAGGACAGTTTACATTGGCTTGAGACCTTCAAGACAGAGTCTTCAGCCTAAAGATACCAGGGAGCTTTCTCTCTACAAGCTGGTCCTTAAATCACAAACCCCAGAGAATTTTAAAATTGATCTGGGTCCTTAATGTTGTTTTGGCACTTTGCATAGCGTACATCCTACATACAAATATATTAAAACAGATCTAATATTGAACATTATGTTAATTCAGACCAAGTTTCTGACCTTGAATATAGGAAAATACAGAAGAATCAAGCTGTATTTTTATAGAAAAGTATGGCTCTTACAATATCTTTCGTATTAGTCCTAGTTTACTGTACTTTTTCTTCTGCAGCCTGTAATGAAGCTGTACATCGCTGCCAATGATATTCAGAACTCCCTACAGGACAATCCATATGCTATTGCTAATCAGTGGTCATTTGAATATTATAGCAAATCTTAGGCTAAAAAAGGAAAATGCAGGAAAACTTAAAAAAAAAAAGGAAAGGTTGAAAAATCTTGGTTTTCAAACATAAGTGAAGATTATTTTTGCCCAGTTTTAATGTTTAGATATATAGCCTAATTCAAATAATTTTATACTGATTTCCATGTGAAATCATTCCAGGTAGACATTCAGTTAATTTGAATACAATATTAACACTCTTAATCAAGAGCTATAGTCAATATGTCAGCACAAAACAAGTAAAGATAATTAATATTAAATGTTTCTGGCAATTCCTTGTTAACATTCCAAGTGTTAAATATAGGATGGTTGCGTGGGTAAATAGTTGTCTTTTTCACTCTGGATTGACTGTCAAACTTAAGAGGCACAAGGAATTCTAATAAAAATAAGGAATAATGTCTTCCACCTGGCACTTGCACTAGAAGGACATTTTTATAATTAAATCTAGACAAAATTAAACTGTAAGACTATTGAGAAGCCTGGACTCTTCTTTGCAGTATTGTGCGACTCGCCTTAATTTATGGGTTATTGCCTGGAGAGAATGATAAACCTACTCTGTTGTTTCCCTATTAAAGACACTTCCATGACACTAGAAACTTTTTCTATTATTTTTCCATTTTATAGGAGGAAAGTGTTCTTACCAATGAGTGGGTTTTTTTTGTTTGTTTGTTTGTTTTTAACTTTTTGTTTTCAAGAGTTGAAACAAATAGAAAATATTGAAGAATGTATTAAATGTTGGATTTGAGCTGTGTTCAGACTGGGTTCTGTAGAAAAGTTTTCAATTGCTTTACTAACATAGAAATTGGGGAATAAAACATTTAAATTCCTTTGGCTAAAATGATTTTGGCATAAGAAAAAAACTTTTTATATGGAAGAAAACCCCTTTGTTTTGGCCTAAACAAAGGTTTGGAATTGCCAAGGAACTGCAAAAATAGCATCAAGAAGGTTAGTATTTTTAAATGACACAGAAAAACAGAGTCTAATAAAAGAGATTTTTTTAAAAAGGAAATTTTGCTCTGAAATTTCTACATGAGTTTTCTAATTTCAAAAAGGTAGGGTGCCTAAGATAACAAGCCTGTTTTTAATAAAGGCCTGTGTTTCAGCAATACTATAACTGCTTTGTATATTTATTCTGTTATAGGCCCAAAATTATGTGGTCCTGGAGGGACTCCAGCCCAACAGCAACTACAATGTAGAACTGCAGGCAGTAACACGTTGGGGTCAGATACGCCTAAAAAGTGCTAAGGTTTCTCTCCATTTTAGCACGACTCAGGACATCAGGAATAATAGTGAGTAATCATATTCAAATACCTGAATGCTTTTTCTCTCCTTTATCTGGAATTAGAATGTTTTATATAATGATTTCTCAAATTTAAAAAAGTAATTTTCTTAAAGCAGGCTGTTTCATAGCACAAAGATCTTCTCTCAGTCAAGTTGAGTAACCTTTTCATGTTAAATTTCTTATCTAAGAATTGGTGTCAGTTTCTACCTGATTCTTTGTCTTAGATCCTACTCACCTAAAATAAACAATTTCAATGAAGCATCTACATGACTATTGTGTTAGTGTTCTTTAGATGTTATATAGGTATAAATACTGATGGTATTTGTCAGTGTGTGGAATAAAATCATTTCTATGTCTTTGTCTTAACTGAACAGTATTAACCTGCAGTATCTTTCAAAATCCTGACTATTTTTAGTAGCCTATAATAGGCCTTCAGGTTCTTGGACCACACAAATACATATTTACTATGAATTGATATAAAATATTGTCTCTTCTTTTAGGAAATCAAAAACATTCTATATCTAACAAGCAATGCATTCTCAAAATATTGCTTACATAGGACCTGCACTCAAATCTCAAGATCTGTAGAGGTTAGGTTATGCATTGCTATAGTCTTTAGAACCTGACATGCTAAGTAATATAATTGAAAACTGTATCTGAATCTGAGAGTAAACCATGATTCTAAGTCTTGGTTAAATGCTATTTGTACAATTAAAATACACTACTGGGTTACTGCCACAATTGCTGATGTTTCTCTGTTTAACTAATATAGAAAAAATCTGATAATAAGATGTTAAAGAATATGATTTTAAATATTCTTCCCTGTCTCCATTGCATTTTCCATTCATTTACATTCTCTCTTTAAAGTACACTCAAAGTTTAAACTTGTGGTCATTTTCATAACAGAACTGTAATTACTTTCAACCTAACTAATCAACTGCTATTGTTGCCATATTCTGTTTGGGAATACACAAAATATTGTAAAGTAGTTGTTAGCTATAACAGACCTTCTTGTCTACAATTGCTTCCCATATTAATGTACCAAGAAGAAAAAGTAAACCTAAATATCCTTCTTTTCCCCATATTAAACTTACTTTTACTACTTTTCTGGGCCATCTTAAGAGGCAGAAGAAGTTTAAGTTTTCATCTCTTCCATACACTGTCTTTTCTTCAAATCCATACCAGAATATCAGCTTGAACCTTCACAGTTTGTACATTAGTCAAGTTTAAATCCTCAGTTGGGTTAAATCCTCAGTGAAGCACAATGTAAGTGAATATAAGAGTTCTGCCTTTTCCTTATTGGCTCTCCCACATTGTATCTGTGCTTTTTGTCATCCCCTAGAAAAGTAATGTAGTTTACAGGACTGTGCACGATGTCAAAAACTTCTTTGAGTCACCACATAAAGTTGTCCTTTATTTTCTATATGTACACAGGAGATGTAATAGAAGAAAAATTACAGTGAGAACTGGGTGTTTAATTCCAGAACACTGAGCCATTAAGCTACACTAGAAACATATCTTTGGTGTTTATGGGAGGTGTTCATGTTTTGCTGAATCTTTTCCTAAGAATTTTTTGTGGGATTTGCTACTGTTTTTCTTTTCTCTTTTCCTCCCCTCCCACTCCCCCTGCAAAGTTCATTTTGCTAGAGAAGCAAGCAAAAATTTTGTTGGTTTTTTTCGACCCCCCTCCCAATTTCCTACTCTTACTCTCAGTGCTAAAATTCAAGGTGTTTAGTTTTCGGCCCAGTCATCTTGACTGTCATGTTGCCAGATTACATCACAACTCTGAGAAAGAGCTGGGTTTACGTCAGATCACAGGAGAATGCTGGTGCTGGGATTTCAGCTGAGTCAGGGGTTGGTCTGTGTCCTGATAACTGGAAGAAAGTTCTAGATACCATTATACAGAACTATCCAAAGGAACAATGGGCAAGCTGTTGAAGTTCTTTCTCTCATTTTACTATGATAATAACTTTATAAACGTTCCCGTTTTGAGAGCAGGGATAATCAATCAACCGACCTTTCTCATACTTTATTGCTAATCTTGACATCAGGTCAGATCACTGTAGTCTTTAAACATAGTAAATAAATACTTTCAGTATAAAAAAACCCCTCTAAACTGAAGCTGAGTAGTTGAGATTGAACCATGTAATTTTTGGTACCATTCCATACCTACTGTGAGAAACCCTTTCACTGGTAGTGCTGTATCAGCTCTCCATGGCTTCACTAATGATCTGACTTTCCTGGTCTACATCATCCCTGGGTTTGCGTTGAGAGAGGAAGATGTTCGTTTCACTTCTCCCTCTTCAAGATGTTGTGTTTTTCAGAATCTGAAACAGATCACATCTCAGGTATTACTTACAAACCCTCTACCAAACAGAGTTCATTTATGCTACATCTCACGTGTGACTTTGGTTGTTTTATCATTTTCTGTTCACTCCAGCGGCACCTCTTTCCTATCATTGCTTAGAATTCCTTCCACAATTTTGCTTGGATACTCTGCCCTCTCCTTGGTTGTTTTGCTTCAGAAAACAGTCCATCAGTATTCTCTGTGAAAGTCTGCTGTCTACTTATGTATAATTAGTACAGACTTTGTAATGCCTGGTGCTTTATTTTGCTTTACTGGGGTGACCTTTTTGTACTAAAAGGTTCATTAATTGTTGTATTTTTCTTAAAACTAGACTAAGACTATACTGAGAATAATATTTTTGTATTCTCATATACTTCAAGTATTTGACTGTTCTGCTCAAATTATGAACATCCATTTAGTTAATGAGCAGTATGTTCTTTCTAAGTGCAAATCAGTGCCTGCAAAAACTAAAACATGTATTTGTTTTATAGTACAGTATTTCAGTAATAAGTTTACAGACAAATCTGAACAAAACTACTAAAACTTTGAGGTAAAGGATTCAAGATTCTTTGAATCTAAACACTGATGTCACACATTTTAGTGAATAGAGCACTCTGCCGAGAGGTTTATTTAGGCCTTTTTGGACATTTAAAAAAAATGGCTAGATTGTAGCTTATGTAGAAAAGCAAATAAAAACTACTCCTAGAGGAGATGCAAATTCATCTTCTGAATCTCACTCAAGTTAGGTACAGAGCTAGTCCTGCTTGAGTTACTTTTGAGAGTACTCAGAAGCAGATGGAGAAATACGAAAAAGAAAAAAAAAATTGCCTGAAATATTATCTAGGACATGACATTCATGGCCTGTCTTTATTTGGGGACTTCCATAGCCTTTGGGAAGTAATTCCAGAAGCAACATGCCAATTTTGCTGAAGTTTCACTGTCAGATGCTCTGCTCTGTGTGGAATTAAGCTCTGGGTTTAAGGTGTCTGGTCCTATTGTCAGAATAGAGATAGTCCATAACCCACTGAAGTAATTTAGTCCCGCAGACCTCTGTGAGCTTTGACCCCAGCCCTCTGGCATTATATTTCCCCACACTCAGAAATATGTTGCCTCACTATATTTGTATGCTTCACTTCTGGGAAATGCAGCAAGACTCTTCCTTGATCTTTATATAAAAATATTCTAAATTGGTGTCCTGGTTTTTCTGGAAGTGGAGCAGACAGAGAATAGCAAAGCAGAGATGTAATAAAATTAAAATACTTTAAGTTGAGGAATACCTAATAGATTTTTGATTTCCATGTAGGCAGCATAGACTTTATGGTTACCATGAGAAAGAATTTCCTTAAGTTTGGTAGTTTTACTTTAATGTAAAACAAAGAAAGAAAATGAAAAATCGTACCAGATTCAGGAAAGGGCTGAGAAAGTAAGATTTGACCATAAAGCAAGTGAGTTTCAGCTGAAGCTACATGTAAGGCAAAATGGTCAATTTTATGTTACTTGTGAGGCAAAATGTTCCAGTTTATTTGTTATTTGTGACAATTATTGAAATCTGAGCCTTTTCCTCCTTCTCTCAAGTATGTAATTAATAATTTGCCACTTCCTAATTATTGGACTCTAGTTTTCATTTAGGTGTATTATTGAATTATACAGCTTTTTTTTGTTTATAATCTGATCCTCTTAATTGGATTGGATATATTTGCAAATGTGCAATGAAAATTGCAGTTTGAATCAACATTGCTGCCTTTTCAACTGAAAATATCTGGAAATACTGTCAACTCTGATAAATGTTCATAAATTGTTGCCAAACAAAAGGCTTGATGAAAGACATCCCATTACCATTGCTTGTTGGAAGCTAGGCACGTATAACCAAGGGAATTACTGAAAGAAAATTCTGCTCTTACAGTGTTTCCCTAAGCATTCACCATTCACTGTTGGAAACAGAAAAGTGGGCAAAAAAGATCTTTAATCTGACCACAATGTTCTTATATAGCATACCAAAAGACTATATTTACTTTTATGTAATAACCACATGTGGCACTCTGTGGGTTACACTCAATGCAGTCCTTGGTTTTTGTGCATATTCAAACACTGCACAAATAAAAAGACTGAATGATTATACAGAAGTACTGCTAGATACTATGTCTGTTTAAAAAGTCAGTCTGTTAACATTTCTTCTTCTTGGGGATATAAATACAGTCCCTTTCTTTATGATTCTTTAGAAAATTTCAGAGCCTTTTCATATAATAATATATTTATCTTTTTCTGTCCCTGTCTAAAATATTTTCTTTGACTGAATATCAAACAGGTGATATTCTTTTCAACCATTATGGACAGTTTGTTCCTTATATTAATTTCATTCAGGTAAGATACTGAAATAAGATAATTTGGATGAAAGATAGTATTATTTTCTGAATTTCAGCACAGTTAACATAGTCATTTTACAGCACCATACTAACTAAATAGTTTCCTGATTGTTCTGTGTGTTGCAGAGGAACGGATGTCTGCTGGGAAACCACAGAAAGGACTGGTAGATCCTTACCCAAACTTTCAAAGAAGGAAAACCACTCGTTTTCTAAAAATTGGAACTCCTTTCTATCAGGACAATCAACTTCAGGTCAAAGTCTACTGGAAGAAGACGGGTTTGTCAAATTTTTGATTTACTGTTTTTTCTAAGGAAGACTCTCATCGTCTGTCTCAGAGTTGTAGAACATTAATACAATACTATAGAGTAATTCAGAGTTAAATCCTGTGCCCATTCTTCCATCTCTTCACCTTCACATTGGAATGCTGTGTTGTGTTACGTCTGTGTAAATGTCTCACAGAAGGAAATGACATTAATTGGTTATCCAGAATTACAGTCAGTCGTGTTGGGATGCTGAATCTTCACATAGCTGAGACAATTTTTATTTCTGTAGGAATTACCTCTGTGAAGTTTTAAATAGGCCAGAGCCACAAAAGCTCGGAGGAACATCTGAATGTTGTCCCCCTAGAGGATGGTTGGAAGATCTCAAGCACATACAGTTCCAGGGCAGATTTTCTGCTGATGCCACTGCAGTGTCACTTGTTGGACTTTGTCTTTTGAGAAATGAGTCAGGAAATTAATGCATATTGAAATCATGCAGTGGTGTCACAGAATCTAAAAAGTAGTTTGAATCACAAAATTTAGATCTATACTACCTCACTGTAGGGACACAATAGGCTTTATGCCAAACTTTATAGTCGGTTACAACCACTGAAAAAGTCTTGAAGTTGGTTTTCTGCTAGGCTGCATCCCTCTGGTTTTCAGAAAAATCTAACAACAATTTTATGGTTTAGTCATCTAGTTTAAAGGAAAATGCCACACATTTAAAGTGTCTTATCAGATTAAAAAATCAAAAAAGGGATTTTCCTTTCTTGTCCTCTAGGAGCATGTAGGTTGTTACAAATTGCTCCAGCTTAGCCATTACAAGTTCATATGCTGTTATTTCAAAACGTGCTAACACGGTTAGTGTTTACTTGGAGCAATCTACATGTGTAGCAGTACCACTAAAAAAAATCTATTCAATTTTTGTGTTTGAAATAAAGGGCTACAAAGTGGATAATCACGTTTTTTTCTGGAATTTTTCAAAGAATTTCAGAAATATTTAAGTGCTTTTGTGTTTAGGTGTGTGCAGCACCATCTTGAATGAGGACAGGCTATTTAAATGTTCACTTATGCTATGTAACATAAGAATATGTCACACAGAATTGTGCATGAGACGTATCTTTTGCTTTTTAAAAAGTGCCTGCCTGTTTGAATGGTGGCCTTCTGCTGTGTCAATTACTTTCAAATCTATGCTTATTCCTCCATAAAAATCTGCAGGCTTTGATTCAGCTTGACTACATACACATTTTAAATGTTTGTCCCTGTCTTGTCTGTGCTAATTTTCTTTTTCTAGCTTTCCCCATTATATTTCAGTTTTAGTTAGCTTCATAGGAAGCTGGACTAATTTAGAGTTTAAATAAAAAAGTTAGGTATTTTTAACTGGGGACTATTGTTTACCTAAAAATGCGATTTTCGTTATCCAAAGCGAGATTTATATATTCTGAGCTTGGTTGGGACTGATCACCTTGAACTTTGGCCATTTGCAACTGTGATGTCGACTCATTGGCCAAGCTCCTTTTATAGTCAGAAAAGAAAAGCAGGTGATTTCTGAAGCAATTCATCCCCCTCAGCAGCAGAATTGTTCTCTGGAGATACCTCTCTTCTTTACAGAGAACAGAAGGGAACCTAGACAGCTCATTTATAGAAGGCTTAGAGATACCTAATGTCTCTCTGTGAGCTGAAGTTCAGTTCTTGTCAGTCTGTACTGAAAAAAACGAGGGAAAGATTCAAAGATGAGGAGACTATGATGTCTCCCACAGGCATCAGGCAGGGCTGTGCAACTCACAGTCTGCAGGCAAGAGTCAGCCCAGTGGAACAATCGATCCAGCTGCAGCCGTTTTCCTGCCAGCCTGTTGCCAGAAGAAAGACCATGTGTCCTGTGACCAAAATGCCAGCACCCCTATTGAAATTCACCTTATTAATAGTTTTCCAAAGTTAGTTGTACTTAAGGAAGAAAAAAATCCTGACCAGTACAGCAATATTCTTGTTCCAAAGTAGATACTTTGAACTAAGTGTCCACTAATTATCATGGCAACAGAGATATCAAGCTTAGAGACATTGCACTGTAGAAACTTAAATGTTTCCATCTAAATCTGGAGCTGAATCTCACCCTCTATTACATACTTGGAGATAATATTTGTATTAAATGCTATAGATGTCTATAAGAAGAAATAGGTAGTCAGCATCGTTATAGTGACTCATAGTTTGGAAATAAGAGTGTTTGGAAGTGGTGTAATCTCCATAATAGGAAAATGTCGCAGACCTGTCAAAAATGACGTTGATTTACATGCTGTGACCTTGTGCCAGGAATGGACTAGCTGAGTTGCCAAGAAGCTGACTGTACAGCTGACTCATCTTGTGTGAACATGTATGCATCCAGTTACATAAGGGGGCACTCAGAGGTCTGTTTTGGTCATGAGCTGGGGGCAAGCTCTATAACAGGCACTGGGGTGTTTAAGTACATGCCCCAGTCACGCAGTGGAAGATGCCTCCATTTTTCTCCCAGAACAAACAGTGATAGCAAAGGTGTGTGAAGAGGAGCAGAATATGGCAGTTCATCAGACTTTTTTATTTTCTTTTTTAAAAAGAAAATATCCGTGTTCTGAGTGACAGCATATGCAGTAACTCAGCAGGAGCCATTGCCTCATGTGGAACTGAAATATAGCCAGTTACTTGCTCCTGAGAAGCCAGTAACTTCTATAAGCCCTTGCAGGAGTTTGGAGATTATGCAGTGCATGGATGAGGTACTGACTGTAAATTTACTAGTGACAATTTACTGCAGAGAAAGTCTGTTTCACCACGCAAGGAACACAGCAGGTGAAGCATATTGGCTGTGTCCTGTATTTATGAAAGACAGCAGTTACTGGAGCCAGCTGTGTTGGGAACTGTACCCATGCATCTTTCTCCATTATGAACTGCACTGTCTTAAGTTGTGTTTAGTGAGTTGCAGCAACTACAATAGGAAATACTGACAGAGAACTTATCTGAGCCTGCTCTTTGGCATAACATACATTTATATTGCAGGTAGGCAACCAGAGTTCAAATCCTTCCTCACAGGAATTGACCTCTTTGTCTCCTACATGGTGGGTGAACACAGGAGTCCCTGTTGATTGCAATAATGTTCTCATTTTCCTGTGAAAAATCAACACTTTTTTTGGTGGAGAAACAGCCATTCTATAGTTCTATATTAGAATGTGCAACATTAAAACATAAAAATTAAGAAACTATCATAAAACCATGCGAAATAAGTAGATTGAGAAGCATAAGAGTTTCCACGATTAAAAAAATAATTCAAGAAATAAAAGTCTCAAGCTTAAACATGTTGAACATTTGTGAATTGATCAAATTTCAGTTGCTTGTAGCAATATTTGCTTTGTCTCATTTGGCTTTCAAGTTTTTTTGTACTCTCTGCAGTATACATCGTGATCCTAACAAGAGATGGTTGCAGAGATAACGAAACAAAAACATTATTTAGATTTTGAATTTTTTTTTTTTTTAGATGAAGACATTTAAACCAGTATGTTGTCACAGAATCACAGAATGGTTGGGGTTGGAAGGGACCTTGGAAGATTTAGTCCAACCTCCCTGCTAAATCAGGTTCACCCAGAGCAGATTGCACAGAATTGTGTCCAGGCAGGTTTTGAATATCTCCAGAGAAGGAGACTCCACAACCTCTTTGGGCAGCCTGTTGCAGTGCTCTGTCACCCTCAAAGTAAAGAATTTTTTCCTCATATTTATATGAAATTTACCCCGTTTCAGCATGTGCTTGTTGCCCCTTGTCCTGTCACCAGGCACCAACAAAAAAACTCTGGCCCCATACTCTTGACACCTGCCCTCAAGATGTTTGTATGCACTGATAAGATGCCCTCCGGGCTAAACAGGCCCAACTCCCTCAGGATTATTCTAAAAGAATAAGCTTTTAGATTATTCTCATTGGTTCTGTTGTTAGCTGAGAAATCATTTTGCTTTTGAATTTGAATCATTTTACTCAGTCTAAAGAACTAAAATAGGTCAGAATCATAAAATAATTTAAATGGGTTAGAAGGGACCTCTGGATGTCAGCTGGCCCAACCACCTGCTCAAAGTAGAACTAACTCTGAAGTTAAATCAAGTTATTCAGTTCTGTCTGTAAGGCTCTATAATAGATGTTGTCATTGTTTCCTCAATGACAGGGAATTTATCCTTCATGAATACCAGCCTACACAGGCCATCTAAGTTTATTGCAGTGTGCCTTAGGATTTACAGAAGGTATGGTGATGTCTGTTGGCATTCAAAGGTAGTTCTTCCATGACTATGAAGACATATCCCTCCGTGAAATTTGCAGATGTGCCTCTCAGAAGCCAGTGAAAAGAACACAATGATGACATCAGGGCCACAGGTCTTGGTTTTGTACCATCCTTCTGAATAGAATTCATCAGACCTCTGTTCCGTGCAACAACTGCAACAGAGGGTGTGTTGCAAACTATGACCAAACTGATTTCATTATACAGTAAAGGAGTGATTGCATGTCAGTACTCAGAAACTCATTCAATACTCAGAAGTTTTTGAGTAAAAGTCTTAGTAAGTGGATGGATTTCCATATATATGCATCATAATGTGCCACAATTTGTTAAGCAGGAAAAACTTATCTAGGCCTGTTCTTTAAGTGTCATTTCTTAAGTCCCATTACTTCAGTAAGCACAAGGCATGAATAAAAATGTAGGATCTGGACTTTACATTAAAATAGGTCTCTTTCTGAAATAATCTTTCAGTTTGAATGCTTCAGTATGATGGCAATAATAACTTCACTCCAGGACATATGCTAGCAAAAATATCTCCACACTTCAGGCAGTACAAGGTACTTAGCAAATGCACATAATTTTGCTAGAGTCATCAAAAAGCATATTGCATAAGAATACAATAGATTCTTTTGGAAGAAAGAAAATGTGTTTCGCTTGCTGCTTGATTTAGGCTTGGGATTAGAGAAACATACCTTAATACATTCCTTAAGCAGCATGAATCCCACCTTTGTAAATGAGAAGAAGAATGTATTTGTGTTCGGAATTTTTGGCCGTCTTGACTGTGTGAAATTAGAAATTATGAGCTGTTTATGTCAAATGGTGGAATCAAATTAAACAAATCACTTTTAACTCCTTGTTGCTGGAGTCACAGAGTACCATCCATTACCAAGAATGGATACACTCTGAACCCCCTAATTAAAAGGATTAGCTACTTAGGATAATTAAGATCCTCAACATCTTGTGCAGTAATCAAGACTGAAGGTGTGAAAATCAAAAGATGCTTACATTTTCTTTAGTTTTCAGTGGTTGGGCAGCTGAAGAGCTGAGGTTTTGGACGTCTGCTGAAAAGCCTACAAGTTGCTGCAAATTTGTATATGAAAATAAGATATTTCCAATAGACAGAAGAAAAAGAAAATAATTTTTATGAACTCACTGCATCGACTCTCATCACTTGCTGCAATAATTATAATACATTAAAATATTAGGAAGTATTTTCTTTCCAAAGCAACGTATCACAATATTTTCTAACCCATTACTCTGCTTTCACTACCATTTTCTTAGTGCCTGTTATAGGAGTATAATGCACCTCTCCTTGTTCAGGTAAAGTTTTATTTTCCTTCACTTTTTATTGAATGAAGTCTATGTGCACTTACTTCCCCCTGTTTAAACTACACATTTTAAGTACTTGTAGGTATTTAAAATCAATATATCTGCCCCTTGGTTTTGCTTAAAAAGACAAATATTTAAAATGCATTAAGACTTGGCTTCAGGCTCCTTTCTTTGTGTTTCTGTAAATGCTAAAGCAGAAGAAAAAAAGAACACTTAAGGGCAGGGAGAGGCAGAGAATCCTCCATTGTCTGATAAATCAACCAAACAAGAATAATGAATTAAATTACAGGGAAGAATAAAATGCAAGGCAAGGCAAAGCAAACAGAATGCTACCACAAGTGCTTTTAAACCCAGATCTTAGGAAAACGAAATTAACTTTCACTTAGTTTAGGGACATAAATGAAGTGACTGTATGTACCGACTCTTTGTTTGTAATAAGGTATTTCATATGGCAGGTTTTAAAATAATTGAAAGCTTTCCCCGTGTTATCAGATTGTCCTTTCTCACGGAAATAGAGCTATTGAAGCTAATGTAACCCTTCAATGCCAGCTGGAGTTTCTTGCTGTTATTGTAAAGAATTCAACACTAGTTGCTTAACACTAATGCATTATTTAGTTTGGTACTAACTGTTGCACTAGGCAGGTTAGTGTTTGAGCAGCTGGCCATATTCTAATTATCGATATTTAAGCAGTAAAATATTTGTACTTCAAGATATCACCAGGGTCTGGATGGTTCTTCCAAGAAAATGACCTCACTGTTAATTATTGTGAAGTATACACCAGTATATTGCCCTCGAACTTCCATGACAATACAGAGATTTTGTCTCAACAGTGGTTGATTGTGTGGGTATGCATAATGTGCATTAGTATTTAGGGATTTAATTAGTAAAACTGGCCCCAAGCACAGGAATCTTCAACTAGATCACCTCTTTAGAAATGTACTAGTAGACATTGCATAATTTACTTTTGCACATAGGCTACAGCTGACTCAGATGCCTTTATCCTATGGACTTCCACAGCATCCTGCCTGGGGAGATAGGTAATGCTGTCAGCTTTAATTCCTATGGGAAATTATTCCATAGTTAAAAGAATATCCTATCTGAAGCATCTGTGTGATTCCTACTCCTCCCTGACTTTATCTTACGTAGGCTTAATATAGTTCTGGGAAAAATCTCTTTGCCTTTTTGGAGAGAATGAAAAGGGGAACAGCTGACTCTTGTACTGTAGAAACTGACTACAGGACTCTGAGTGTTTGTTTTGTGTCCATATGTAAAGTGCTGACAATACTTAAAATGTTACTGGTGGGAGTCATGAAAAACATCAACCACAAATAATACAATTTGGTAGAGCAGATGTTGTGCAACTTCTCAAATAGTCTGCAATTGATTAGTGAGACAAGTAATAAAGTTTTAAAATTACATTTACAATATTGGTAACCTTGGTGGCATCTCCCCTGCAAATGAGACAATATGGGAGAGTCGTTTCAAGGGCACAGTTTACTGCATTGTTTTGCATGTTTTCAAAAGCAGAACAGAAAACCATTACTTGTTGCCTTTCACTTGATTCCAAATCTCCGTACCTTTCAGGGTAGGTGGTGAAAGCTCTTGGTGTGAGAGACTTAGGGGCAAGTTTGTCCAACTATTAGTCCCAGAAATGTAGTTGGAATTGATTCAAAGTCTACCAGGAAATCAAACAATCACAGGCCAAATCAGAACTACCCACTGTGGTGCCAGAGCTCAGACATCACAGAAGACTGATTTTGCTTAACAGGCACCCACTGATGTCTGCTAAAGGCAGAATGTCCAGAACATTCGTCAGACTAGTTCTAACACTTTGTACAGTTGATCGATTTATTGCTTCATTTTAAAATTTACATGGTGTGGGCTGTTCGGAAGCTCTCGGTGTGACCTGAATCATACTCCAGAACACCTTCAATAATTGTGAAAGTGTATTTAATTTAATTTATGCATTTAAAAGAAGTCTTCTTTTTATTCTTAAATTTAGTAACTGATAGAAATTTAAGCTTGATTTCTTTTGAACTTGCTTTAAAGGATCAAATAGAAATATAATTGCAAATTACCTGGTTCATGAGTGCAATCCAAAGATAGACCATCATGAGGTGGAATGAGGACCTGCGGTCAGACTGTAGATACACATATTGCGTTGCAAAATTATTTATCAAGACTTAACTCACATGCATTGAAAAAATTAACTGGCCAACTAATAAGTAAACTCTTGACTGATTTTTTTATTCTTCAGGAAAAAATAAGTTTTCAAACCCAGCATCTTTATGTACCTTCAGTAATACTGTCTGCCTAGTACACATTTTCTATATTTCTAATTACTTCTTAAGTATTACCACAACCTATAAAGTTAATTATTTTAACAAAAAATACAGTACTTCATATGTATGCATACATATATAGTATCACTAAGCTTGTCAATGGCAATGTCTGTTGTGAGGCAGTCTCAATAATAGAGGGATAAAATGGCAAATTTTTTGCCATTCAGTTCTTCCTCTTCTTTCCCCAAGCTGTATCACTAGGTCATATTAAGTTAAAGTTCTGTCTTATATGCTTACACCATGCTACCTCGAGCAACCATACGATTCCTACTGTGAGTAAAAAGGTACTGAGGCACTATAGTTTAGCAAGATACTTCTCCATCGGCTATGGGCTTATAACTGTTCATGAGTGCTCTCTTATCCTGCCTAAGTTCTGAATAAAACATTTATCATGTGATCCAGGGGAGGTTAAGCTATCAGCAGGGAATCATCATGCTCATGGTGAAGGTGGTTTAAACTAATGAGTGTCCTCTGTAAATTGGGTCAGTTTTCCTCCACATGCCTCTTTTTAAGCTGTACTTTTAATTAGCCTGGTTTTATAAGGTGGCCATAAAACCAGTTGCATAAACACTACAGACAGGGAAGGAAAATGGACTATTTGAATGAGTAGCTAGAGTTGGAGGGAAAGAAACCAAGAAAAGGGTACCTGACACTAATATTATAATCTAAATTTGAAGATGTCCCATGTATGCATCTGATGAATAATGAGTTGTTAAACACCAGTTCCTTTTGCTCTTATGACCATAAACTGAATTTAAAAGTATCCATAGTAGTCTAGACCAAAGATCCTACTCAACAGGTATTCTGCTCTTGTCAGTGGCCAAAAGGAAATCAAACGGAACTTAATAATAGGGCAAGAGTCTAATGGTTCTTCTGCAGATTATTGTCCCAGCTTCAGACAATGTCTGTTTAATGAAAATTCCTGAGCCTGATGTGATTTCATTTTGTTTATTCACTTCTGGTGTGTTAATCTTCACAATAATATCCAGTGTCCCGTCGGGGTGACATAATTTTTTGGGCATTTGAAACATCCTGGGCTATGGAGTTCCAGAGTTTTAAGTTCTTGTTCTATGAGGAACCACACTTTTTAATTTGTTTTGAAGGCAGTTCTTTTACCTTTATTTGAATACAAATTCTTACACTGGGGACACAGAAAACAGTCAAGCTCTGTTCACCCTACCTGTATGCACATGATTTTATAGATGTTTAAGCTGGTTCTTTTTTCTTGTAGACTCATTAATTTTATACTGTGGATTTAGAAACTGTGTGTTAAGGCAAAGCAACATCCTGATATGGCATGCTATGATAAATATCAGGAAATTCCAGTTTTGGAACTTGATGGATCATTGTACATATGTACAAACCCACCCTATGGCTTTTGCATGGGATGTGAGAGAGAAGGGAGTAGCAGGTGCACCTCTGCATCTCTTCCCACTGTGGAGTTAGAGATAGGATGGGTCTGTATCTTGACTCTGGAACAGGGAAAGACTCCAAGATTATTTACCCTCAATATAGCCTACTCATCTAAATTATTGTCCAGATTTGTTGAAGTTACACAGAAAGCTAAATAATAATAGAATGCGATGTAATGATAGGGTGCCTAGTGACATTTTCAGTGTGTCTATAACCATAGTGAGTGTTTTTTGTTTGGGTTTTTTTTTAGTTTTTCATTAAATTCAGGTTTTGGATACTTAGATAGCTTTGAAAATCTGGCTGTGAGTGAATAATGTAGGAAGCTACCATTCAGCCTACAAGCAGCTATTGTGAGACTTGGAGCTTACAAGAGGCAAATTTCCTTGTAATAGAAAACCAGAATGAGATACTGTTGAACTCGGTTTGTATAGGATGTTGTGTGTGGGAAAATGAGTAACGGTAGAGGTAATCCGGCTTAGAGATGATCCCAAACTTAAATCCTTCAATATAAACATCTTCAGACCTTGAGGCTTCCTAGGTCTAGATATGGACAAAAATACTGTGGCTCAGGCCTGTCTTTAAATTACATAGTAATTGTTAATATAATTTTTGGAAAGACTTATAGCTGAATTATACAAAGAATGTGTTCTACAGAAAGAAAGTTTGTTTTAAATGGCATAATGTGAGAAACAAAATCTTTGTGATTTAATTGAAACTGCCTAAATTCCACGTAAGAGCAGGAAACAGTAAGATTTGCCTTGTTAGGAAGTGTTTGTTGAATGAAGTTTAAATGTCAGCTGAAGGTTTTGGTGTTTATTTTAATCATACTGCTTGAATAGGTGATTATTAAAAAGTTTTTTCTCAGAGGTGTCATGAATACCATGAATTTCGTAACCAAACAAAATTTTGTGGGTTTTTTTCCCTTTTTTATACCACCATGTGGATCAACGCATAGGCAGCTAAAGAGACAGAGAGGTTTTCATTTAATTGTTTTAAGATGCCCGCAACAGAAAAAATAGTTTTTCCAGGGAAAAGAGGAGTACAGAGAGACTTGCAATGCATTAGCCCATCAATGCAGCATTTTAACAATAGTTGAAGGTAAATTGTGTTTCCCCACTTTGCCCTTGTTAAATTACTATGAGTAAAATAGCACTTGTTACTGTGTTATTATTTCTTGTCCTATCATTAGCTTCAGATTGCAAATGTTGGACATCACGATTCAGAGTCGTATAATGTTCATGAACCAATATATGAAGAAATAAATAAGTGTTAAGGTCTGACTGAGCATATTTTGCTTCTCTGCAATACACTGAAGTATCCCTTCCCTAACTGGTCTTCAGTCATGCTGTAAATACCATGTGGATCGCTTCATGCTAATCAAGTCTTCAAAACTGAAGGAACTAGTAGTAAATAACACTGCTTTATTTATTCACTTGGATTTTGCCCGTATTTCAGTCTTTCCTTCATATTTTTCAGCAACTGAGTCTTAGCAGAAAAAGTGTTGATGGAAAATTGCATATTATAGATCTCTCTGTAGACATGGAAAAGAATGTTGGTCCAACACAAGCTTGAGAGAGCAGAGGACACTTCATTGCATTCTATCTCAACTATTTGTTTAAAAGTTCTTGGTCTGGAAATACAGGCAGGTCATGGTGTATTTCTTCTGCTAGAGTGGTGGGTTGGAATCAGTGCTGTGTTGTATTAGTTCCACAAAGGTGTATCAGGTGTTACATACAGTAGAAAGAGCAGGAACATTTCTGCAGGAAGTCTTTGACATCTGTGGGCACTTTGGAGATGATAGTTTGTTCTACTTTATGGAAGGCATCATAAATTTCACGATTTATCATTGCTACTTTTGCATTCGCCACAGCACAGCTTCACCATCCAATACAATGAGATAAATATTTTTTCCTGGATGGTGTGTTTATTTGACCCAGGATTTATACAGAGCTCCCCAAAATCATACTAAAACTTTACAGTAGAAACAATCAAGCTTGTAGATACTGTGACATGCACTTTATGTGTCCTGAGCAGATTATGCCCTGTGTTGTGATATTAAATATAAAATCTTTTCCCCTTGCTGGAGTCTATTTTTAGAGCAGTAATGCTGCAAGACACATGATCCAGAAAGGAAATTACTTAATTTTGCTATATTTCCTTCTTTGTATTAGTCTAAGACCATCAAAGACATGTTCAGGACCATTCTTTAACTATAGTTAGTATGGTCATTTGTGTCTTGATCTTGCTGGGTTCTAAACTTTCTGGCCCGATCCATTAGCTACCCTTAACTATTGAAATCAACATGACTGTTCATATGCCTAAGTGCTTTGTTGAATCAGGGCCAGAGTGTTCAGAAGCTTGTAAGATCGATCCCCCCCGCCCCACTGTGAGAAGCAAAACAAAAAACATATGGCCAGTCAGAAAAAATCATTGTGGTTTGCTATATGAAATATCAGATCTAACAAAATATAATGAATCTAAAGGTTTAGCTGCACAAAGAACAAGTTGTTTCTATAATTTTCTTACTGAATAGTTTCACAGATATTTCAGACTCCTCATGGTATTCTGTTTGAAGGAATGTTAGCTTTGAATGAAGACAGCAGGTTTTCATATAGCTAATTATCTTCCAAGCTTTGATAACAACTCATTTTGACATACAGTTAGCATACTAATTATGTGTATGTATTTTGGAGGAAGTCAGTTTGCTGAAGTATCTTGACAAAAAATACAGAACACCTTTTTTTTTTACTGAAATATGCATTTCACAGCTGCTAGTTATTTATATAAATTAATACTTTAATTTAAAGCTGGCAGGTAAAGGCATATAAGTATGTCTTGTTTTATAATATTTTCTTTTTTACCTTTTATTCTAATGGGAAAATCTGTCAGACACTGGATATTAATTACTTTAAATCCTGTCATGATGCAGAAATCAACTTGATGTTGCTGTGTTTATTGATGCCAGACATTTTTATTGTAATTGCACCTTAATTTGAGGTGCTGTTGTTGAACGTATCTGCTATGAAATCTTGTTTTCCAGCAAATCCCTTTCTAATAAGTTTTTGTAATTTGGTGCCTGCATAATAGTGCTGTCACAGCTGGTATTAATTGGCATTTTTGTACCAAATGGTAGAACATACATCAGAATAATTTACAAGAGCTGAAATACTTTTACGACATACACCGTTATCATTATCACCACTTGAGGGGTGGAACAGAGGTAAGGAGCCATGAGGTGCTTTGCCTAAAGACCTCCAGCAAACCAGCTGCAGTTCTCAAAACAGTCTGCTGCAATCTTCTTGCTGTGGATCACAGGAATATAAAGACATAAATACCTCTTAAATCTGTTTACCTGGTCTCCTGGAGTGACAGTACGTCCATGTTGGTGGTGCTGGGCTGCATGAACAAATTTCACTGCTGTTATGCCCATGCTATGCCAGTTTTTTAGCTACAAAACAGACTTCAGTTCCTCGTGACTGTGAAGTTGGCACCCTCCTGTACAGTAATTGCAATATAAAGCAAATAAAGTATTTGAGGCCGAGAAAGTAGCTGTTTGCAGTAGCATGGTAAAAAAAAAAGAAACCACATTAGAAGAAATTATTCATATGGCTGGCAGTAATGTATATGTACAAAACAGAAATGTGGAAAATGTTGGCAAAGATGAGGGAAAGAGATCATGTTTAAAATTTAGTTTATTTTCAATAGACTGTAGAACCATTTAAACCAGAAATTCCATCTAGGAAAAGTTGCAGTTACCTGGAATTGTGTTGGGTTATTTTTCTGAATGATTCTCAGAGCTTTAAATTCTGGGAGATTATGAGATTTAGCAAGTGTAGAATGTAGGCCTAGGGTATTCCTAGTAACCATCGTGCAGCCATGGCTTAGGCTTTCTTCCAGTACTTGGTACTTATCAATTTAAGATGCTTAAATTGTGCATAATAACCTGAACTTTTCCAAGTGGCAAACAGATGTATTAGGCATTGGCATTAACAGGATTTTGAGCTATTTTTACAGCTTGAGGCTACAGAATAAATGCACATTTTCCACCCACAAAAATTTTAAATGTTTTATTTTTATTAAAATGGAACTAAAGAGTTTAAATTGGGGAGGGGGAGAAAACAGAAAATTTGGTGAAGAATATCTTTCTAAACACAATTGATAGAGAGTTTTGTGGAGATTCTTGTGAAAATAAAGACAGTTTTGGTCAAATTAAGAAAACCCACATGCATTAGAGCATCCCCTGATCCATACGTTTCTAATTAGGATTTAAGATTTCTGTCCAACAAAGTTAGCTGCATGTCTTTGTTGAGCAAAAGAGGTAAGTGCATGTGATGTTTGTATAGAAATGTTTTCTTAAGCCTAGGAACTCATTTTATACTTTAGAAAATTTACTTTAAAAATCACAATCAAAGTAATTAGCAGCAACTATTAATCTGAAAAGATGAGTTATGTGCAACTGTCTTATAGATCTAAAAATCTTTAGCTTGGGCAGCTGGAGATCATTTCCATGTCATTATCATTAAGAGATTTTCAAAGTAATTGTCCTGGATTGTCTTTTTTTTTTTCCACTTTACATAAATTTAAAATAAAAGTAATTATTTGAATAAGCTGTCTGCTGTTCTTACTTAAGTCTGTTGACTAATTTCACAAGCTTAGAGCTGCTCAGATGAGTGCTTGTACTTATTATGTACTTCAAGTTCAGTGTTTCTATACAAATATTTTGAGTTCTGGGAAATACAAATGCTTGCTGTTTGTGCAAGCATCACTTTTTTAATGTCAAATGATAGACTTTCTAACCACGAGAACAGTGGAGTTACCAAGCTTTATAAAGACTGCTAATTGGAAGTATAGAATCAAGAAAACTCCAAACTAGTAAGGAGATTGATCATATACAAAAAGGCCTTGTACTGTGACATCTGAAATATCAGGGAAGCAGACTGAAGGAGTCTGGCAGTTTCTTGTCGGTGTTATGTTACCTATTCTAGAAGGGATAGCAGAGCTTCCTTGTAAAACTGTCCAAAATAAGTCCTGTTAGGTAATGAATATTCTGTTAATATTAACTACTCAAATGACTTTTCAGAAAAAGATGTGGCTGTTTGCTCAATGTATTAATTTTAGCTGGACTTAATTTGGTGGCAGTGGCTGGCATTCATCTAGACTGCAGCTTCAATGGCTGTAGCTTGAATCCCTGAGTTTGTAACGGACAACTTATACAAAAAATCTAAGTAAAATTATAGTAGTGATCTCACTAGGAGTGTATTGCTGAAAGGAAAGCTGAGAGAAGCTTTTCTTTTATGTGTGTTGTAAATACAAAATCAGCTATATAGTGTTTCGTAAAACTTGAGAGCCATGAGCTGTATGACCTTTAAAAAACAAGTGCATATTTTCATCATTTTTTAAAATTCTCTCATTGTGGCCTTTTAGATATTTCCATGCATTTTGTCTCCTTTTCCTTTTAAAAATATTAAAGATAATTTCTAAAACAATTTTGTCATTTAATATGCTTACTACATGCATGCACGTACATTTTCAATTTTTCAGGCTTCCTGTGTATCTTCAAGTTTTTTAGATAACAGACATTATAAAGGTGGAAGTGAGAATCAAAGGAGTTTTAATCTTGAAAGTAAAAGTTCAGGGAAGTCATAAAGCCCTGTTCTAATGAAATTTTTTGGATAAACTTAGCACCAGTTAAGCATCAGCTCCAGCTGTCATGATGCCTTCCAGTTTATAACAGCTGATATATATGTATGTAAAAACCTTTTTCAGATAACTTTTAATTGCATACTCACTGAAAAGAAAAAAAAAAGTCTTCTATTTTCAATATAGGTTGTTATCAGAATACTAGATGTGAGCACTATCAAATCTAATTTCCGTTTGTTCAAATAAAATTCTGAAATTGTTTATTGAAAACCTTCATCCTACATTTACAGTACAAATTACAAATTTACAGTTGATAGGCTTTTTTAAATGTATTTCTGATTTTCTGTCTCAAATAGAGAAGTTATCAGAAACCACAGCTGTTTACAAATGGTCATCTAAGGGTTTGCTAATGCAGGAAAGGAAAAGTAGAAAGGAAGAAAAGAGCCACCTGAGATCAGAAGCTCACATAATGAATGGAAATGGACCTGCCACATAATGAAACAGAAAATTCTGCTGTGGCAGTAGCTGAAAGTAACAAATATGTTTTCCTGTCCCTGGCAGTGTTCAAGGCCAGGTGGGATGGGGTCATTGAGCAACCTGGTACCTAGTGGGAGGTGTCCCTGCACGTGGCAGGGGAGTTGGAAATAGGTGATCCTTAAAGTCCCTTCCAACCCAAACAGTTATATGATTCTATGATTCTATCTTGAATTACTTTTCGGAACAGAAGCCTAGTAAATTTCTGCAGCAATATATCTGAATGCTGAGCTGTTCTAAGGTCTTGATGCTTGGAATTTGTCTTTCCGCAGTTACCCACGTAGTTATATTCAGTAACCTACTTCAGATATGTGTTTTATCCTGTTCTTGATCGATGGGTAATTACAAGGCTTGGATAAATCTCTGCCAAAAAGAGAGTGATTTATTTATAGATTGCAAGTGAAAATTATTACAAATGAAAATAGCCATTTTGTAGCTTTGCAAAGAGCAGCCCACCCATGCAGGTAGTTTAAAATAATCATAGAACCATAGAATGGTTAGGGTCAGAAGGGACCTTAAGGATCATCTAGAAGGTGATGGACAATAGTTGAGTGAACTGGAAGAGATAAAATCAGATGAAACCAACTTGGAAATGCACTGTGAGTTTGTGCCTCCATCCAATAGGCACATCAAGTGGGAAGGCCCAGCAATAAAGAGACAAGAAAAGCACATCCATTTCTTTATTTATTTTAAGTGGGAGGGAACAATCACAAAGCAGGACATTATTTTTTATAGATTTCTTTTTGAAAGAAATATTGTTTCTAAAGAAATCACACACATAATTAACATACCTGTTGTTATGAAGACAGCTACTACAAAAATCTATTTCAATGAGCCATTTCAGCTAGTTTCATACACTAGTTATTTTCTCTGTAGTTTACAATCTTTCCCTTCTGCATCCAAATCGCTCATAGCAGTCTAATGCCAGATCAGCCCTTAAGGCGTCAAAGATATTTGTTTTCCCTCCTGAAACCCACAATCAGGCACTTGGCATTAGTGGCTATGTCATACCAAGCTAATTAATAACAGACATAATTTTGCATCCCCTGTATAAAGATAGAGAATGAAATCCAGAAAAATGTCAGAAACTATTTGCACTACCTAATGAGTTTTTCTTCTTTTGTTAAATTCTTTATTGCTCTTTGTTTTGCTTCCTTATTCAAGCATTATTAGACAAAAAGCTAGAAGAGCTGGAAGTAAGTTGAAAGCTTAACCTATTGATACTGCGGCAAGTTTTGGCATTGATTTAAATGGGAGTAAACTCAAGCCTTCAGTATTAGTCCTAAAAGTCAAGACTAGAATTTTATTTTGACAAATACTGAACAAGTTTTATGGTGTATTCTGAAAGGTGAAAACTCAGGGATTTACAGGCATTTTTGAATATCTTCAGGCACAGATTTTTCAAGCAGTGCCAGGCAGCAGTATTGCAATGCTCTAACAATATAGAGTCAGGCAGTTGTCACAAAGTCATTCCCATTATTTGCAGGATGATTAGAAGTAGTAGCATTGAGATTATTCTTTTAATGCTCAGTTTAAATTCTTGATTTTTAAAGAAAATGTAAGCAGTATATGCTAACATGTCTGAAAATACCATTTCACTGTTTTTAAATTTATCTCCATTAGCTGATACAAAGTTTACATTACTTTGGTATATAATATTTTCTCCATTATATAAAGGTTTCTTAGGTACAGGTGAGGATGTACCATACTTACAACTCCTTCTGTATTCATCCAGGGAAGCTAGAAAAGTTGCAATGGTGAAAGCATATTTATAATATATGTCTTTTCCTCTCTTTTTATATCATTTAGATATCAGCATGAATCAATTCCAAGTCCACTGGTTACTGGAGTCCTGTGCACACAATGATACCAAAGGACTTAGGAAAGTAACAGAGCTGACTTATGTAAGTCTCCATTCAGCCTCTACTTGACTCTGAATAGCTTCTAAGCAGCATGAGAAAGGATGGTTCTGTATCATAACACAGTATGCTTAATACCTTGCTTCACAGATAAGTAAGGATCTTTCTTTTTTATGTTCCTCCTTGGCAAAAGATAAAAATTGTGCATCTAGACTGTTTTGGGTTGTCTGTTTTTTTAAATCCACACAAGGCTAAAATTTTTTGTTGTTGTTATTCAAAAAATGAGACCTGGCAAACTTCTTTACTAAGTACTTATGCATTTCTACAGCAATAAACATGGAGCTTTATCTGAAATTAGTAATGTAGGACTCTAGCACAATGCAAATACTGAACAGTAATAATAGTAATTGATAAACTAGGTTTTCTTTTAGAGATGCAGGTGAGTTTCACAACCCTGGGGAGAATAATAGATATAAGAAAAAAAGGACTGTAGGTGAGAAATATTAGACATTAAATCTGGAAGTCAGGCAGATATCAGATAAGAAGAAAAGCTCCCTGTAAGTTCGTGTCAGCCCAAATATATATTGCATGGCAGTTCTTTCTCAATTTGTTGGCAATCTAGCGTTATGTGTTTCTGTGACACATTATTTGAACAACATAATAATGTGATTGGTGCATCACAGTTGATTTAGTGGGTTATGGAGAGTGGACAGAATCACAGTTCACCTTTCCTTCTTACCCTGATCTATCCTACCACATCAGTTATGGGGAGTTAATGACATGTAAAAGTAGAGTAAATCAAAAGACATAATTTCTCACGCAGGGTGCTGATAGCTCATAATACTTAATGCTTCTTGGGGTTAGCATAGCAGATATTAGAGGTGGATTTAAAAAATGATGTAATGTTATGATGTTCATTCCCAGTATTTCGAGATATGCACATTGGAGATAAGAGAAAGTTAACATTTAAGTAGTTTATTTCCACTAGAGGTCAGGAAAGACTGTTCATACATCTGTCCAAATGCATTGTGGGATTAATTAATTTATTTCCTTTCAATCATTTTGTGGTATTTCATCCAAACTACTTTGGGAAGCTGTTTCTTTTGAGGAAAAAATAATTGAAAGCAAACAGAAGAGGGTGGATACTACAAAAGGTTTAGTATTTGGTATGTATAGGTCAAGGAGGGTAAAGCCCTTAAGCTTTCAGTGTTGAGCGTTTAGGCCTTGCCACAATAAATAAAAATAGCCCTGTCACAATTTTAAGGAGACATGAAGCCTGTTGGAGCACTCTCCTGGCAGGAGGAAGGCAGGGAGTCAAGTCCATTCTCAACCTGATCCCTATGTCCCATCAAAAATGACCTTCCAGGTGAAGGTTAGATGCAAATCCAGTTTGTAATTAGAAAAAAACAGGGACTTATGCAGAAGAGCACGGGAAATTAGTCATTCTGAAGGGAATTAAAGACTTAAAAGGTAGCGAAAGTCTTTTGACCTTAGCCAGTAAGGTATTATTGGACATTTTCCCAGGAAAAAATCCAATCAAAGCAGCATTTTTTTTTCCCATATATGATTTGTGCTAAAGCTTTCAGACTGTGATTTTCAAAAGTACTTCAAACAACCGTAAGAATTTGTCAGGACACTTACACTTTGTGTAGAGTTTTCTCCTCCGCTGGTTGTCCTTAAACGGAGACGTGTGGTTTGTAGTTTAGCTGTGGAGCTTTTCTTCCTGATAAGAATATAGAAGTAGTTAATGTACTGAAGTGGAAAAAAATGCATCCATAATGCCATGCTGAACTTTGAACGTGCTTTTAAAAAGTTAAACATAGATGAAGCCTGTCATTTACAGCAGCTTAACTTACATTTATTTAATTCAATTAGCATTTATATCTCACATTGCTACCCCCACTGCCATCACTCAGAGAGACTGTTCTAAATATTAGAAGCCAGTTGCTTTGATGCAGCATGGCAAAGGAACTGTGTAGAATTGAAGGACATATTCGAATACCATGCTAATATACTTTACTACTGAAAATAATCATAACATTGGCAATGTTTGCTTTCTTCTCTAAGTAAAAACCACGTTGGCATGTGTTAAGCATACCAGGAAAATATTATTTTGGAGAAAAGTTTTCATCTTTTGCCAATCTGATTCCTCAATTTCTTCTTCTTTTTTTTTTTTTTTTCCCCTAGAGACCTATTTCCAGTATGTGATTTTTTTTGTTTTTCTTATTGTAGGAAAACTACATTATTCTGAAGGACCTGTCATTTTCATGCAAATACAAAGTAACTGTTCTGCCTGCAAAATCTAAAGGACGTTTTAAGGCTGAGAGCACTTTCTTTGTTACCCCCCCTTGCTCTGCATTTAAAGAAAAGAAGCACAAGCACATTAATTGTCCTACTGAAGGAGGTAAGGCATAATATGGAGAACAAGTCAGATAGTTCCAAATGCATTTATAATCACCAAAAGAGAGTCTTTAAAAGCAATTCTAAAACAGGAAATGAAAGATTCAGAACAAATAAAAATATAACCAATGCTTATGTGAAAAATCAACTGAAATACAGAGCAGTATTGATTTGGGCTAGTATATTATTGTTTTGTCAATTTAGTGTAATTTTATTGGATATTTTAATAAATATTTGATGACATTTGTTATGACACAGTTTTTATTTTTGTAAGGAATAACAGTTTCCCAGTTATATGTGTTGTAATGATGGATGATAATTGTAAACATAATTATGCTGGCATGACCTATCATTTCAATATTTTGGTGCCGATATAAACTGCTTTTTCAGTTTGTTTTTGTTAAGGTTAATTCTGCTCTCAAATAACAAATACAGGCATTCATACCTTTTATGACATTATCACAATGTATAGCTAGAGGGTTATGGAAATTGCAGAATTATGGAGATATTGGTTGGAGAGGACTTCTGGGGTCAGCTAGCCCTAGGTCAGGTCAGCTATGGCTATGCACTGCCAAGACTGGATACCTTTCTCTTTGGTTAGAGGGTAGCCCCATTATGTTGAGCCCCTACTGTTCCCAAGGGTACCCCCATGCTCCATGAGTCACCCAGAGTCCTGCTGGCCACCACTGCCATTTCCTTACCACTCCTCCTGACAGTTTCCAGCAGTACAACCTTCCTGGGCAACTACAACTCAGGTATATCTTTCCCATAGTCAGAGTGCTGCTATTAACTTGTACTACAGTTTTAGAGCATTAATTTTACTTTTTGGTTGAATTATGGAATTCTGTGCTATCCTGTGGGTTTTCTTGTCGTCCCAAAACTCAGTTGGAGCTCAGGTATTCTGAAATATGAGGAGCAGGAGGATGGCTACCTGTGAATGAGGCACTTAGATCTTTACATGCCATAGGCTTTCCTTGCTGTACCTGCAGCTGATAGCATTTGATATGAAGTTTGAATTTGGCCCAAAATGACAGTGGAATTTATCAAAGATAGGCTTTTGTTAACACTGAAAATGTGATGCCAGAAAGCTGACTGGATCCTGTCAGTATTAGAAACACCAAAAAGAGATCTCTGGCTGACCTTGATTTGTGAAATTAAGTGAATGTTATTGAAGATTATCTCTCAAAGTTTAGCTTATCTTTTTTGCTTTCCAAATTTGTAGTGCCAGTTCTACCCAAAGTGTTGGCCAAACCCGAGAATCTATCTGCATCTTTCATTGTTCAGGAAGGTAACATCACTGGTCATTTTTCCTGGAAGATATCTAAGGCAGACCTTCACCAGCCCATGACAGGGTTTCAAGTCACTTGGGCAGAAGTGACTACAGAAAGCCGGCAGAACAGTTTACCCAACAGCATCATTTCGCAGTCACAGATACTGCCAGCGGTAAGTTGTTTGTTACCTTTTGCTAGCGGCTTCATAAGTGTGTGTGTGTGTATGTGGATCATTTTTAGTGTTTAGTGGTGACACAGATGTCAAGCACTCTGGCTCTACAAGCAAGTTGGAGCAGGAAGTGCTTAATTTTTCCTCCTTGGTGGAGATACAAAGTATAGGTACTCTTCTTGATAAGTCAAACATTTTGGTGTGCCCAATTTTCAAATTGGCAATTGTCGTCTGACAAGTGCCTCTAAGGAGGAAGAGATCATCTGTGTAGCAATAGATAGTTTTTATTTTCTTTTCATGATCAAGCTGTTCAACTTGGTCAGTTTTACTAATTATTTGGTGTCCTTGTTGATGAATTTAAAAGAATTTTCTCTTCCTTTGAGTCACTCATTATCTAAGAAAAATAAAAACCACTTCCCCCTCTGCCAATATGCACCATTATCTGATGGACAAATAATTTTAAGAAGTAGATTTCGCTGTTTTTTGACAGTGTGAGCATTAACAATTTTAATTCTTCCCCCTATTTTCTTCAAGATGGCCTTTGCTATTTAAGTTCCTCCTCTGGCAGAGGCAGGTGAAGAGACCTTCATTCAAACTCTACTGCCAGCGCTGCCGGAGTAAACAGACCACGAGATGTTAATTTTCACTTTGATTTTCATCTTTGTTTTTTAGGAGCAGGTGTATGTTTTATTTAGACTTTCTATTCCTTTTCATAGGCTTTTGATTCAGTTAGATCCGAAATATATATGAAGTTTTATTTAAAACATTCCTTTTCATTGTGTTGGGTTTCTTTTCATTGTGTTGGGTTTTTTGTCTGTTTTCCTCTAGTTTCACTACTGGAGAGCCTGGAGATTCCTTTAATTATCTATCACTATGTCTATCTGTCTATTTATGGCACACGGTTAACTTGCAGAAAACTGTTTTGAGTTGAAACAGTATTTTCTACCTCTCAGAAAGCACCAAAATGTAGGGTATTTTATGGTGATGGTCATTCATTCTGACTGAAAATGTAGCATTTACACAACCGGGACTGAAATGCACAGGTTTTGACTGCTGGAGGAGCACCTGAATGAGCAGAGTGTGTGTGTGAGTGCAATGTATGCACTCTTCTCTCTTTTTCTTACCCGTTCAGTATTTATACAAGGTGGAACAGGCTTCAACAAGGTCTATTAATGGCAGTCCCCTTTCAGAATACATGCTAATTTGCCAGTAAAACTACACATTTCCCCCCACTTTTTCTCTCTGTCCTTTCCCCTTTACTTTCTGCTCTGGCAGTAACAGCAAATTATCAGTTATTCCCACGGCTCACTTTGGTTTCCCCACATGGCGCAGGTACAGTGCCAACCAGAATAACTTGTCCTGCAAATTCCTGGCCAGCCCAGCCTGGCAGGTCACAGGAGCACACTGTACCCGCACTGTCTGGCTTCACTGCTCCAACTGTTCCCTTCCTGGGACTGGGCCTTTTCAGCTTGGAATGAGTGATTTCTAACAACTCACTACAGGTGATGTTTTGATTTATAGTTTAGATTTTGATTTAGATGAATAGCTTCTGATTCTGTAATACCTGTCAGTCTTTAGCCATCTGAGACATTCCATGAAATTATTCTGAAATTTTGCACAGGTCTAAGTGACCATGAAAGGTATGCAGTAGTGAAAAGTGAGTCCATCATGCCAGAAATGGCCTTAAAAAGACAAATTCTTGCGGTGTAATTGGGACAAATCTGAAATCAGTGTGATCACTCTTTTTTTCACTAGCCACAGAAGGGGCTCCAGGCCAGCCACTAATTAAATTACCAATTAGTAGAATTCATATGCAGATCCAAAATAAAAACAAGTTTATGTAATGAACATGTTTGTTACAAAGAATGTTTAGAAGTTACATTCTTATTCATCTTTTAGTGGTGAGCACACTGTCCACTTTCCCCAACAGTCTCTGGAACAATTTGGACCTTCTAGACATGAAACTATATTGTGGTGAAAGAGTCTGTTCAAAGGGAATGGCAAGCAAAAAATTCAGAACAAACCCTCTCAACAACATGATGCATATGTTAAATCCTTTTAACAGAATTCTAAGAAAGTGATTTGTGAGTGCTGAGAGTGATAGAACCTGTTTAAACCACTGATGTGTGTGAGTAGAGCAACCATGTTTTATTTTTAGATGCTCTGAGAATTAAAGCGATTTATTTAATTTTAGGATCATTATGTACTCACTGTGCCCAACCTGAGGCCATCGATGCTGTACCGCTTGGAAGTTCAAGTGCTGACGACTGGTGGGGAAGGGCCAGCTACGATTAAATCGTTCCGAACACCTGACCTTCCTCCGTTTTCACCCCACAGTAAGTACTACACTGTTCTGACATGTGGTGACGTTGCAAAAACTTCAGTCCTCCACATGTAAACAGATTTTCAAGTCTTAGAGTCTTTATTGATTCCAGTAGCATTCCATAAACTTAAGATGTGGGGAAAATACTGGCTTTTTTTTGCCCCACAACTATCCATCAGCAATGATGGAAGCAAACGTAGTCTTTCTCTCACTCAGTTTCTGTGGTCTGACCATTTGCCATTCATTCAACCACAGCTCGTTCACAGAATCACAGGGCAGGTGTTTGAATGGGTCGTCGTGGTCGCGGGGGTGTGTGATCAGCTCGAGGTTATCTGGAGTCACCAGAGCTGCCGGGCTGGCTTGGGGTGTTTTTGGTCTGATAAATGCACAAGTCCCCGGGGGTCAGAGCTGACCTTTGGCTTATGCTTGTAGCACTTGGGATTCAAAGTTGGTCTGTCCTCCAGGTGCTACCTAGGCCTGGCATTCCTTAGCTTTCAAGATTAGATTTTTCTGGGTTTGCTCAGTACAACATGGCTAGAGCCTGATCATATTTCTAAAGCAGTGCAAATCTCTTAATGGCCATTTCCAGCACTTCATATGTTTCTGAAAAGTGCAGCTCAGTGTTGAGAAGCCAAGTAAAAAATGTAATTAATTAGTTCAAGACTCATCTGCTTGAATCTTTCTGTCCTTTCACAGCCCCACTAAAGTTTTCTGGACTGAACATGCACACAGTTGTCAGCACAGGTATTTCACTTACAAGCTGAAGGACTGCAAACTGAAGGTCTCACAAAGCCTTTTAAGTATGGATAAATGTTGGTATTACATATGCAGGGCTTGATATGTGCATATTTTCCTGTTCTTTTTGTTTAGGACCTCATCTGAAGCAACATCATGCACATCACTACAAGCCACCCCCTGAGAAATATTAGGCTGTTGCAGATACAAATAACTGAGCAGAAAAAACTGAGCTCCCAAATGAGGTCTGGGAAAAGGCATATCTGTAATAGCAATGAACCCAGTTTTCCAATGGAAGTGACCATCCTGTACAACCATATCTACTTCTCTGTAGTTTATTCATGAAAAATTATATTTGCACCATGACCAGGATGAATCATACAGCAAGTATCACTTCATTACCACCACGGTTCAACAAACTGAAGATTGCATCCATCTCAACACCTGTGAGAAAATTAGAAGTGTGTTTATTATAATGTTTTCATATTCTATGTTTAAAGTAGGTTGAAACAGTGCAGTGTATACAGCTTTTTCTCTTAGTGAATTCAATGTTAATATTTGCAAGGTAGTCCTGTGATCTATACATAATTTTGAAAGAGGCCAGCTTCTCGTCAGTGGATTTAAATTATCTATTTTACTTAAAGCCCTGCCTGTCACCAGTTTAAACCCTATTGTATTTTGCTATTAAATAAGATCTTCATATGTCTGAAATAAGGACATGAGGAAAATAAATACCAGTAGCAGTAACCCTAAAGTATCCAGTATTTAATAATTGCAGTGTCACCATGGAGGAGGATAATGATACATTTGTATATCCATCTAGTCTGAAGTGGTAATGTTCTATCACATAGATCTTCTATTAATATAGTTAATAGCTGAAGGATATACAGGGTAGATATACCATTATATAGAAACAAATGGTGATTAATATAATTGTTTAAAGTTGATGGCAATGAATGCAAGTAATTGATAGGTCCTGGAAGAATGACTTTTAAAATCCACTTTACATTTTTTTGATATATAATATTTCAGGATATAATATTATCTTGAAAAAACCCACCAGTTTTCTAGTTAAAAATCTGAATAGTTAACATTAACATTTTGGAAACTGAAATTCTGAGGCACATTTATTATTCAAGTACCTGTAGAGCTACTTTTTGGCTTTGAATTTTGATGCACATATTTCTTTTCCCCGTGGAACTTTAGAACAGAAGGATGGATGTATTTGCTCTATTTGCTGTTCTGCTTACAGAAAGAATTATGTGACAATATTCTGGCATATGGAAAACATTGGCTTATAGTTTATTTGAATGCATTTTTCAAATTTAGACAGAAGGGTGCCCTTTTTAACCATAAGGGAATTCATATTGCCTTATTGTGCAATATAAACTGTCTAGAGTAATTTGTCACACAGAGAAGCATATCTCAATAGTAAACAGAAACTACTTGGATTTATTATTGAGAGGGTGGAAAGTATCTGCCAATAAACATCCATACAAATAGCTGTAATCAGCGTTTAATGTTCAGGATGTTCAAAGTGGTCCTGCATTCTTTGGCACCGTTTCCACTGCTCCCTGAATCATCACATACCTCAGACACTCGAGTCCAACTTGACAAAGTGACCACCTTTTCTACCAGCAAATTCTATGGACTCACCTGTGCTTCATATTTATCTGAGATATTCAGTGAGAGGAGCTCAGACATTAGTGGTAAATAGATTTTTCTTCTCTCCATAACAAACTGTTTTGTGGAAGAAAATAAATACATATGTGAAACCGAGGATCAGAGCTATATTTGTTATAGTAGAATATTCACAAAATACTCAGTTTGTCTATACTGAAGTTTATAGCTTTTTGTTTCATGTGGATTAGTACCAGAAGGAAACAGTATTAATTTCTGATTACTTACTCATCTCAGTTTTTCTACATTTCTACCTTTGGTTTTAAAGGGCTCTTTTCCATTCTCTTTCTATTTTGCTGCTTGTCTTTTTTGATATTCACTTAGTGACCAAGAACTTTTCCATAAATTTTTTATTGCTATATGGTTTGGGCCTTTAGCAGTAATTTAAAAATGTTAAAGGGGCCTTTAGCAGTAATTTAAAAATGTTAAAGGCTATGGTGCTTTTAATTCCTTCTTCTGTTATTGTGTCATCTCCCAAAATACATTAGCAAATAAACAGATGAACACTTCTTCAAAAAAATCTGTAGAATAAAGGTTTATTTTCAGTTTTGGCAGAAGACCAGAGTCTGAGGGATTTTTGTCAGGATGGAAATGTTTCATGTGTATAAGTCTTTATAAAGAAAATAAAATTTGAATCGGACTGGTGGGCAGCACTGCTTCCACATTTGGATTGCACAGGGCGTAGATGAGTCTAGAAGTCATCTTCCTGGTATTTGCTGGATCAGCAGGATCAGGGAAAGTAATTACCTCAGGCTTCTCTGAAGAATTCTGTCTAAACCTTTCAATCACAGTCTGTTCTAGTTGTGCTGGATCAAATCTGCAGTGACTTGATTAATGTTAATGAAATTACATTTCATTCGTACTGACATGGTAAAACATGAAACAGGAATGTTGGTCTTAATTACAGTGATGCCAAATCTGGATTGGATATAAACAGGAACTTAGGAGCCCTGAGTCATCACACCCTTAGACTCAGTTGCTGAGGGAAAGCTTCATCCCTCCGAAATGAATCAAAATGGTTACTGTTTGCTGATGCCACTCTCTCTGAAGCATTCATCTTTTCAAAGTAACAATGTACTTTTGAAGAACATCGAGAGGTTTTCCCTTTTGAAGTAGATTCATCAAAAAAAAAAAGTTGATAAAGTAGAAATATACTGAACAAGTGTATTATATAGAGCCCACTAAGATGTAAAATATTTTTTTCCTTCTACAAATGATCTTATCAATTCACCTTTCAAATCACCCTCCAAATCAAAACCAAAAAGTACTAAGTCAACAAAGCTCATGACTGGATGTTAAATTCCCAACTGTGATTTCTTGATTATTTTTTTTAATTTAGCAGTACAGATTTGAAGTTTTTAGTGCCTAATTCTAGAGTCTTGTTTGCTGAATCAGACAGGATATTGTCCTAATTTACTAAACAACATTAGGCATTTAATTCAGCAATAGAATTGCAGTTTGCTACTTGATTCACTAATTAAAGATTAATTTTCTCTAATGATGTTGTATGATACAGAGCTAATATTGGGATTATATTAGAGATATTGGGATGTTTTTAGATACTCTGCACCTTTACACTAATGTATTATTTGTTATGTACGATTCTGATGGATTTGTCAGTTGACTTCAGATGCATTTTGTTTATTTCTTAAAGAAGAATTATAAGATTATGCTATTTTTGCTAACTGCTTTGTGAAGTGGATTTTTCTGTTTGTTTGTTTATTGGTGATTTTTGTTTAAGAAGGAAAATGGTTTGTTCTTGTTATATCTTTTTTGACCATTTTTGAGTTGTTTATAGAACAGGAGAAAATAAGATAGAACTTGTGCTGTTATCATCCATGCATATCATCTTGAATATTCATTAGGAATATAGCACATAGGTGAAAATAAGAAGTCTGATTTCTGAAATTCTGAACATCTTCAATTTAATGGCTTCAGCAAGAGCTAAGGACACGGTGTGGCAATGATAACATTAGCATTAATATTTGACGTGGTCACACACAGAGTCAAAGAAATGCTCATTGCTAATGTGAATGGGAACTTTACCCTTGGGATTAGCAGAACTGTATAGAAACCTTAATACTGAGTCAATTTATTCCACAATAGTTTCATTTCCATGCTCCCAACTGGAGTCAGGGAGAGTTTCAAATGAGCAGGTCCTGATTATTTAGGAAGGTATGCAGAAGACGAAACTTCCATATGCACAAAAGACTCCAGTGGAATGGAAGTAAACCTGTGCAGCTAAGAATGAGCTTTAGTGATGCTTCAAATCAAGCATGGATGTCAAAGTTTGCTTGAATACTCTCTTAAATCTGGGCCTTGTAGAACAACACGAGGGAACCAGACAGTTCTAAATTCTGTGTACAACACCATAAAAATTTTTATTTTTCTTTGTGTATATGTAAATGTCATTGTGATATTGAGTTATTTATTAATTCATTTTCTTATACCATGTGCCAAGTATGTTCCTACCCTTTTGATCAGTACCTGTGAACATCAATACTAAAAATAATGTTATGCAAACTTGTGCATTTTAACCAGGAATATAATGCTAATAAGCTGTTGCATGTAGTTTTAAATAATAAAGAAAACCCTTTATTTAAAAAAATGTAAATGAATACCTGCAGATGTTGATGATTATATATGGGTTTGCATGCCAAAACTCATTGTTCAGTTGTGGGCATGAGATGTAACGACTGTATTACCTCTACTGAATATATTAGTAAGGTACAATTTACAAAGTAATCAACAGAGCTCTATATGTAAAATTTTTCCTTTTTACTTAATTATATTGTAGTAGCGGTAACAGAACTACTTCTCTGTTACCCAAATTGGCTGTAGAAATTATGTTTCTATAACAGTCATTTAAAATCAATATTTATTTATGTCTGTAATACACAAAAGATCGGTCTTATGTGTTTGTCCTGTTATTTAGAGAAAAAAATACACTTCTTGTAAAAACAATTTGTAAAAAAATGTAAATAGAGTCTGATTTCTTTTACTCACTATTTTCATGTTTAGAATTTGTACATACTGTTTAGGTAATAAACTATCCTACATCTTAATATTGCTACATTATCTCCTCCATACAGAATTTGGAGGGTTTTTTTTCCTTGAAGACATAGAGCCGTCTAAGAAAAATTGTTGTCGTGCCAAGTACCTTTGCTTCATCTAAATTTCATTGTGTATGAAGTTGTACCATTTTATCCACTTTAACTGCAGCATTTTATTTTCTTTAGATAGTAATCAAAATAATCTGAAATTAACTTTAGATATCATTGGAATTATTTACATTGAAAACCAATACTGGAAGTAAAAAGTAAGACATAAGAGCTTCTCTTTTCCCTGTTTTAATTCGATAGTTCACACTGAAGATTTGTTAATCCTTTTGTTATGCTAACTTAATTAAGTCGTTGGATCTATGTCAGTGGCCTGATCCCGCAAATCAAGATTTTTATGATTGAAACTCATGGTGAAAGCTATGTGTGCACCAGACTTGGAGTATTTTCTATTTTAAAGTGCAGTATCCCATGATTTAAATTCTGTATTTTTAGTAAATATAAATATCCATCTTAGTACAAACACTTAACTGTTTCAGATTGTCAGATATCTTTCGTTTGGGGATGCGTCTTTGGGTTACCTGACTTACCTAATAAACATTTAGATTTTGTTAACTTGATCATAAACTCCAAAATTTCCTGGTAGGTACTTCTTTCTCATTAGAATAACTGCTTACATTTTGGGGTTTGGTTTTCCTTTTACATAAATGGATAATATTTATAAAAACTCATACAGAAAAATTTCTCTGCAAGTTGGACTATTTCAATGATATTTGCCATTATGGTTCAGTAAACCCAAACAAGAATGATATATCACATGAACAGGTGAATAGGTAAGTTGTCATAATAATTGCTTGAATTGTTCTATACACTGTAATTCAAAATAGCCATTCATTTTTTCTTTCCATAACTTCAAATAAATATTTTATTCAACATTGGATTAAAAGACACAATGACTGGATGATGAAAATCACATGAAATAAAGCAAATTTGGTGTATATTGAACAGTATTGATTATTCTGGGTTTGGGGTTTTGCGGCTTGTGCTTCTGTACAACTTGGCTTTTTTGCATCTAAAACCGGAATACACTCAAAAGGTTCCACTTCATAAAAAAAATAATCCAGTGAAAGCTTTTTGCAGTACAAAAAAACAAAACACAAAAGAAAACAAACAAAGCATGCAAAACACCCACCCACCCTCTATATTTCTCCTTTTTTGTTACAGGTATTGTATTGTCATTGTCTGAATCTCTGCCAGCCTCCTTGAGGAAGGCCTTGGGGCCAAAGCACTGGCTCTAAGCCTATTGGTGGCAATTCAGCACCTGTGAGGATAAAGAAATCACCAGGTAGAACAATGAGAATGTGAGCTTTGAAATAGAGCCAGTGTGCAAGAAACAAACTGTTGTGTCCCCTTTGGATTGTGCCAAATATCCTTCCTGCTACTCAAGGTGCTGGCAAGAGCATAGATTAATATTTAATATATGCCTCGCTCTAAGCATTTGCTGAGAGTGCTGTGTGGCACAGAAACTAAAGAATTTATGAATGCTTTCTGTGCCCAGTTCCTCACCTGCGATGGTGATTTATTCGTGTTACTTCATAATAAACTGCATTCAGAAGGTCTGTTTCTTCTCAGTGGAAGATCAACTTTGGAAATGGTGGACTATCATTTTTCAGGTGAGCTAGGCAAATATGCTACACAAAATTTTTCTTTATATTTGTGTGCAGATATATTTGTACAGCAAATAGAGTTTGCTTGTCTGTTTCACAGGCTGTCCAGGAATATATGGTGCAATAGGTTCAAAATTCCCGAAGCTTAAAAGTAACTCTGAGTTTGCTGAATAGTAATGATTAGTCAACATATTTTTCATAATTTTATAATTTTATTTAGAAAATATTGCCTGATTTAAATGATTCAGACTGAAGAGTTGTTAGTAGATGTTGATAGGCTGGAATTTCCATGCTGTCATTTCTATGTAAGTCAAAGGTAGAGAAGGAAGACTGAGGACAAAAGAGTATAGGTGGTACAAAAAGAAGCTGATCATCTGGTTTATTCATTTCTTTGCTGACATCAATTTCTAGTATTAGTTCCAGTATTAGTAGCTATCTGCAAACATTCAAATTAATATTTTCAGTTTCTGAGATGTGCTGCAATACTTGCTTGAAATACAAATATTTCAGACTTTCAGTGAACATGCCTGAGTTACAGTTAGACTGTAACTCATAAAACAGGAATTTACAAGAAAAAAAAAACTGATGAGTGCTAATTGTTCTCTCAGAGCACTTAGGGACAACTGTTCTTGCTGGTGTTTATTGAATCATATCTGTAGACAAAGCAGATCCACGTGCATTTTTTTGTGCTTTGAGGGAAATACCTCTAATTTGCTAAAGGTGCTTCATGAATGACTGAGTTATCCTAACACTGTAATGATGCACTACTGAATGAAGCCTTGTCGTGATTTGAGAGCCCTAAAATCTAATTCCCGAGTCCAAGCCCCCCTCCCACAACTCAGAGCAGTGTGAGATGGGTTTTCCAGACACTACACGAGACTCAGTATGGGGGGAAAGGGAAATATATTACAGTGACTATGCAGGTAAATATTACAATACATCACATACGTAATCTTAACTATCTCTCCTATGATAAATCAGTATTTACAATGGATCAATCTCTTCTCCCTTCAATAAAAGTCCAGAAGGGAAAAGGAAAGATCCTTTCCACTCTCAGAGCAGCAGTCTCTCTAGGGCAGTTGTCTCTCTTCCTCCATGCAGCAGCTGTAGCTGGATCTCTTTTCATTACACATGAGGGGGGTCTCCAAGCCCCTCTTGGCCCTTCGACTCCAAGCGAGGGTCTTTCTCTTCCGTGGGCTGTGTTCACACAGACAAAGGTCACTTCACCACATCATATCACGAACTGCAGGAGTCTTCGTGACGGTCCCTATCCTCAGGGGATTCAAGCTCCCTTGCAGAGCTCCCATGCTCTGTCTCAAAACTGCTAGCAGCAGCGGGGGGTGGGGGCGAAGCCCTCCTCCGCATTCCATTTGGCCATCCCAGTCCAGCTCCAGGACGCCTGAGCTTCTCAGCTCTCTCTCTGCAGTGCATGCTGCATTTTAGGACTTCCATCAAGTGGGAGTCCACCACCCCTCCTCTCTAGGAGGGGTCTCCAAGGAGTTTGGGGAGTTTATTTCAGTTCTTACCCAAACTCTCTCTCTCTCTCTGTAGAGCTTAGTCCTGCTCTATCTCCATCAGACATTTCTCTGTGTCTCTCTTCCTTGTCTGCAATGCTGGCTTTACTGCTTCTTCAGTTCTTATCTCTTGGCTTTCAGCCATAGCCTCTCTTCACTGCTGTTTCTGTCGCTGATTCTGCTGGTGCTTACAGTGGAGAAACATCCCCCAGCTCTTAGCTACAGATACTTAGCGCAGTCTAACACTGTTCCAAGTCCCTGTAGCCCCCCAGCCGGGGGCTGGGGGGGGGGGGGGCAGCCCCCAGTGGGGCTCTGGACCCCTTCTCCTCGTGGCCTCAGAACATGGCCACCTCTCCAACAACTACTACCACATCACCTTCTTTTCCAGTCTGCTTGTGATATGTTTGTATTTTGCAGGAGCGCTGATTGGGTCAACCTCAAGAGAGACACCACCCCCCTTGGGGATTACCACTTTTTATAACTCCAGGGGGAAAACGTTTTTCCCCCACCACAACTCTGTATTTTTTTCATTTATCTGAAGATTTATATGAAGATTGTGTTAATTTCCCTCATCTTCTTTCCTGAACTTGAAGGGTTTTTTGTTTTGCGTTACAGTGGATCTCTGTTCATCACTTGTGTTGTAAGGAACTTGTCTCAGTTACTATTCTTAGTCATCCATGGCACACTGAAAGCAAAACTGAATGAATTGGGATTCATGTGATATTGTACCATATTAATATTCAATTAATTGTTCAATATTAAATTGACAGTGGCAATGGCCCTTGTATGTTGCCTCTTTTGCATGCCATGGCTTGTTGGTTTGAGGAGCTGCAGCTACCCAAATCAGTCCTCCTTGGTCAGGTAGCATATTACTCTTAGCAGGTGTGGCAGGATACTCTGCCTTAGAATGGAGTAAAACAACTCGAACAATGCCCTGTTTGCAAAGATACCAGTGGTAAATCAAGAAGGGGGCTCATGCTGCTTTTTGTGTTGAATAATGCTGAAACCAGCCTGACTTGTCAATCCCAAAGTTAAATGTCCTGACAAAGTTAAATGTCCTGGTAACATACCCAGAGAAAGTATCAATCTGTGAAATATGTTACTAGTGTGTCATAAGAGTCAAAAAATACCTCTGTAATGTTTGGAAGCCTTTAGCTGCAGCATTTCAGTGAGTCTGGACGTCTTGGAATACTGCAGTTATTTATTAACATTGTATTACTCTTGACACATTTTAATGCTGTCAAGAAACATATATGGCTTAGCTAAGTGTTGACTAGCATCAGCTCTGTAAGGTCACACTACACAGTCAGTTTAGTAATGACTGCTGCTTTGGTGTTTGCCATGTTCTTTAGCCAGATAAGCAAAAAGAATGGCAAAAATGCATAAGCAAAAGGCATGAAATAAGATCTCTTGTTTCATGATTTTAGACCATTGCCAGATTTAAACCAAACTCCTTCCAATTGCTTTTAATCTCCTCCTCAATGACTGTGATGTAGTTAGGCATTTCAGTGTTTGGAATCCTCATAATGCTGAGTTTGTTGGATGCACACACCCTCCCTGTGTCACTGAGATAGACTTAGTGCTAAACAAGGCAATTTATGTGTCCCCAGGGCTACTGAGCACTAACTGTAACCACTCCATCTGGTTCCTGGGATCATCTCTTGTAAAGTCTCTTTACAAATCACATTCACCTCTGCCCTTAAATCCAGTTTAAATTTAATAGTAGCACTACTGGATTTGAGATCAACAAACTGAACCTGCTCATCATTGTGGACTTTGAAAGCAGATCCTAGTTGCATGAAGCACTTACCCTTTATTAGGCAATTTCGCTAATTCTTTCATTTTGATGGACAATCCTGAGTTTTCCTTTACACATCTTGGATACGCTAGTGTTGCCTGAGCCTTTCTCCTCTCTGCTGTATTCTGCCTCGTCCCTAAGAGCCATAATTCTGCCATGGGAAACCCAGCCTTCTAAAAAGCATTTTTATGGGTTCCTTGTTTTTCTAGAGAGCTTTTTCTTGACTGCTATGCCTCTACTTTTTCATAGGGTGACTTGAATTTTGCCTGAGTTGGACAGTGATGCTTACTCCATTACTCGTTTAAGAGGAAATACAATTAGTAGCTGCAGGATGTTTTTTAGAATTGCAATTACTGAACAATCTGTTATGTGTGCCTCAGTTGCAAAATTTTCAGTTTCTCACTTATAAGTCAGCTTTACAACTTCTCCTAATCACTGACTATTTTGTGGCAAAATATCTCTTTGGGCATAATATACATTTTAGGTTGCTTACTTTTTTTAACATCACCACAATGATCTAGCAATATTATTTTTAGAGGGATGATCTAGCAGTATTATTGCATTCCTCATTGCATACAGATGCTTTTCGCTTCACAGGTTTGCATGAAGCTCCATTTTTCTAGTATTTAGTGTCTTCTTTCCTCTCAGGTGATTCAATAAATGAGGTATAAGAGATCTTTTAAAACGTTAGATTGAAGCTGATTGTCTTTCTTATTTAGTCTTTTTCAAAGTGAGTCTATGTCTCCCTAAAAGATCTAAAAATTATAGAAAACATAAGCAATTATAGTGATGTGTGATTATTTTTTTCTGTATTGAGTCACTATTTGCATGATAGAATGTTTATACTTTTAACTTAATCCCACAGATGTTTCCTAAATTTTTCTTAACCCACCTGCTTTCTTTTTCTAGGATTAAAAAAATAAAGGAAAAATCCTCACAGCAGCTAACCAGTATGTCACTAAAAGATTGATTTGATCTTATATTAGGTTTCCCTTAAAATGTTTCTGAAGGATGACTGTCTGAGGCACTGCACTTCACCTGTGTAAGTTCATTTCACTGTGAACTTGGACTTTTTACAGAAGTATGTTTTAGGAAGTATTTCAAGAATTCAACCAGAGATTTAGCTGAAGTGGAAGTTTATAACTAAATACTTTTATCTTCTCTTTAACCTCTTGCCCCTAAGGATGGATGAGTTTGCGTTCTTTGGTTCTAGTATACTTTTAATTGTTTTTGGCAAAATAATTCCTGAAATTAACAAACTCATATATGCTTGACAAATCTTTGCGTTTTCTAAAGAGAAAGAATATGTGTTTTCATTTTGTTTTGTTTCATTTTAATTTATATTCTGGTTTCTTGCCAGACAGTATTTATTTTTTGGAGCCTCTTTTTTTCTGTGATTAGAAAAGTTATAATTTTAGAAGAGTGACAGTAACAGAAGGGGAGAGATTGGAAAAGATTAATGTGAAATTCTCTTGAAGTTAAGAATTTAAAGGATTAGGTTGAATGAAAAACAATAAGTAACACCATTTCTGTGACAAGATTATAAGATTTGTCCATGACAGTGGTGATGAGTGTGACAATGGGACCCATCTGTTGAGAAGCCTTGACATTCTGGGAGGCATGCTGCCTCTGAGAAACCCAAATCCTTGGTGTTACTGAAATATTGCTAGGGCTTCTCCAACCCTCTGACACTATCCCATGCTTATGTTCCCTGTGAGTGTTAATAACACTACTGGGAATGAGTTTACAAAGATTAAAAGCTACTGTAAGGATCCGAGAATGGGGAGGTGAAGGGGTCAGGAGCTCAGGTGGCATTTTTGTCAGCTCCACTGATCAAAGGTCAAGACTTAAGGACAGATGTGACATGGAGCTAAATATGTGAGTGAGCAGATGGTGCTGCCAGCAGAACACCAACTGCCTTAACCGTGGAATAATGTTCCATAAACTCTGTGGTACAAGGAAGAACTGCACCTCTCTGACACCAATTTACTGATTTGCTGAGACAGTTTCACAAAACCCACCAGGTCAATATGAACTTTTCTGCCCTTAAAAGAAAGTCTAAATATTGCCAAAAAAGATAAATATTTACCATAAGGTCAGAGAAGAAACAAAAGAAGAGAATGGTGGGTTGCCCACAAATATCTTAAGATAATGCAGGGATTAACTAGGAGGAACCAGAGGCTTTATTACATGGCCAAAATTTGGCTGTAAATGACATTTGGTTTATTAAAAACTTGTTGGATGATTCACATGTGTCTCAGTATTGAAGGATATAGCTTGCTCGGAGAAGGCAAGCTGGAAACTGATGCAGAAACAGGATGATGAATACCTAATGGACTCAAATTTAAGTATTTGGAAAGTATTTTGTGTTAGTGAGGACAATAAAGCACTAGAGAACCTTACCTGAAGAGATTTTATGTGGTTTCCAGGACTTAAGAGCCATTTAAATAAACTTCTGTCCTAAGTACCATCAATTTCACTTTCAGACATGTGAATATTAAAAGGTCTCAGACAGCTTTAATATATGAGGACCAGGGTCCTACTTCATTCCTGAAGGAGAAAGACTTGTCTTCAGGAGAGATTTATATCAGGGTTGGTGCAGAACAAGTGAAATGGAGAGTGGGAAAGTCCCCAACAAGTGCCACCAGATACTTTGAGCCGAGGGGTGCATATTGATATTGCTTTTACTAGTAGAAGAATGATATTCCAAAGAAAGCCCTCTTTCCACCTAGCTAGTTGCTGAAGCAGTGATGGTAGAATTCATGTCAAGGAACAGGGATGTGGAAAATTCTCCATTGTAAATACAATGCCTTGTAATGCCATCATGCACAGAACTTTAAACAAACAAACAAAATTCCTAGATTTCTTCAGTGATTGGTTAGATTTGTAGATGTTCGCTGACTTCTCTCTGACAGCCTTTGAGAGTTATGAAGTCACTTTTTTTAGTTTCCTTTTAATTGTTGAAAGTTCATGAAGAGTTGTGATCATGACGTTTTTTGTACTTGAAAAAAATGTTTTCTACAAACACTTCATAAAATGCTCTAAACCAGTAAATGTCTAAAACATTAAACAAATGAGGAAATTTTACATAAGAAAAAAGCATAAACTATCATGAGTTTCAACAAAATGAAATAAAAATTTCACATCTTTCTATATTGTTATAGGCTACAAAATGATGGATTCCTTTAATATAGAAGTAATTCTTTCTCAGTATGTGTTTTGTTAGGACATTCCATGGCATGTAAAGTAATTATAATATTTTTAGATGATGCAATATCTTATGAGATTAAATCAATTTCTGTAAAAAAACAACTACTGTAGAGTTACCACTTGATTTTTAACTTTGTAGATGTATGTGCAGTGTATGCTATAATACAGGACTAGGATAATTATTAGAAAGATTATAAGAAGGTACTGTGAGTTTTATCTCTGAAAGTGTATATAGACATACTTGTAGTTTATGTCAGCTTCATTAGTAAGGGTAAGAGTTGTCCAGAAAACACTGGAGGAGGAATACTGAAATGAGACAAGGATTAGTTTGGACAAACAGCCAAAATGCCTAGCTTGGATGCAAACTAGTGGGAAGGCATCCTTACACCACATTCCGTTTGCCAGTTCGTTACTGTTCTCCTAATATTGATGGAGTAGTTGCTTTATGTTGACATTCTAAAAAGATGAAACTGCTTTATTATTTAATCTTATTGCAATGGCCATCATTTTGCATTTAGTTTTGATTTTCATAGTAAAGCAGCAAAGCTACCAGTTGCCCACATTTTGTGTCATTGTAACACATGAACTTTCTACGTCCTATCCATGACACATCGTTCTTCATTCAATCATTGTTCTGCGTGTTTAAAAATTTTCTCTCTCACTGTTAAAACTTAGTGTCCTTGAAGAGCATTCCTAGAACTGTTTTGGTTCCCAGTTGAAGTCTGAGTGCCACCGTTACCTATTGTAATTAGTTTAGGATATTTGAGTTAAAGGAAAGTTTCACTATGAACTTTCAATTTAAATAGTCGCAATGTCCTTAGGAAATCAGATGGGTAAGCTGAGCACATGTGTAGTCAAGAGTCATCAAATGCTTCAAAACAGTTTTAGAGGAAGCTGAAATAGGTGAAGATGCCACAGAGCAGGGCAGATACTTAATCAGGGATACCAGCAGCTAGTGTTGCTGGGCAGTGGAACATTTATCACTTCAGTGTTCAAGCAAATCACCATGTCCGCTTCACTTAGGAAAAAAAGTGAACGTGGCTTAATGCCCTGCCTGAAAGGTGCTTTCTTCTTCTCATAAATGCTTGTATATCTCTTCTGCAATGTTTTAGTGCATCCTTCAAGAAACTGGGAAGTTATTCTCATTTGTTCCCAAAGGACTTGAAGGTGAAACAGCAGGATGGACAGCACAATTTGTCAAATTTGAAGTGATAACAATTATTTAATGGAAAACAGTAATGGCTTTATATTGAATTTAACATGGGCAGGACTGGAACAAAATGTAAGAAAATTTCTGAAAATTTACATTTTTAAGATGAATATCAAATGCTTTAGAACTGACACTGGGAAAAAATATAACTCAAATATATTTTTATACTGGATCAAGGTAACTGTAACTGCAGAATTAGCCTTTCTTTAAGGAGTAAAATCAATAATTTTCTTCAATTTTCCAAAATTATTTATTACTTTTTACTGGGATAATATTTGAAAAAAAGGAATTGTTACTGGCTAAATCAAAAAGTACTGACTTCCAACATGAGTTGCTTATATTTTTATTCTATTTAGAACTTGAACTTCCAGCTCTGGATACACTATCATACTTCTCAGAAATATATGAAGCGGTATAGAATTCAAACCATAGTGCTGCTAATGTAGGAATTTTTCCAATAGCTTTTATAAGGAATCTTTATAAAAGCAATTAAAACTTTTTTAAAGAGTCTTATTTCTAAAAGACGGCTGGTGGTAAAATTGAAAAAGGCTAATAGGATCACATTACTTTTAAGAGCAGTTCCTTTGACTTCAGTGAATATAGAGTACTTATATAAAAAGGCTTCTTATATGAAAGAGAGATCTCAGGAAGAACCTGTCAGATGTATGGTAGCTTTTTTAAATTGAGTTTTGTCTGTATTGTTAATGCATTGGTGCAAGAATATGAGACTTGGAGGCTTGTATGGTATTTCTCATAAGATCCAAAGATGATTTGTACATATGTAGATATCTAGGTTTATTTATTATGTCCATGAGTAATCCTATTACAAAATTATTCCTAGCCTTAGTCAACTCTAAGTTACACCATACTCTTCCAGGAATGTTATCAAAGCTAGTCACAGTATATCCTCATTGTTTTTCAAGCCCAGTTATGACTGGGAGATGAAAGGTACTAGATGTATTTTAAAAACTGTTCATCACCTCAGGATGTAAAACTGACATTGCAGAAGGTCATACATTGATATTTGCTTTAGATAAAAAATGTCTTAAAATTGTTAATAAAATAAGTAAAGCTTTGGAAAAAAAAAAGACTGCTTTCATTTTGATATCTTTTAATAGACAAATGCAGTAGAAGAGGGATAAGTATTGGCTAAATAGACAAAAGCCATGCTGAAAGTCAAAGATTCAGAAAGGTGTATATACGCTGTGCCTATGTCTGCAATTATTCATCACCTAGAAATATTACCACTGGAGTAAAGGTCAGTATTGACTATAAGTTTCCGCTATTACTAAATAGTCCTCCATGCTGCATCGCTTTTGTGCAATTTATTTCTGTCAGCTCTGCATATAACATTTGCCTTAATGCTGTTTATTGTATGGAAAAAGAAATGACCAACTGGCTGTGCATTGCCTTGTATTTTGGGGTACACTGGCAGAAATGGACGTAGTCAAAGGAGCTTGCCCCCTGACGTAGTCCAGTACAGTCTTACTGCAGAGGACTAAATAGAAATGCTTCTAGAAACCTGCCCTGTCAGCAGGCAAGGCTAAACTCTTTCTGAGGACTGGAAGACAAAGGAATTTGGGCTACATTCAAAGAGTCTCTATTTGCTGTATAACCTTTGGAAAATCTCTCAATTTTACCGGGTTTTGTCCTACGGTAACAGAACAGTAACTTCTTGGTTATCTATTTGGGTAATAAATTTGTCTGACTAGAGATTTATTTTCTACCTGGCATCCTATAATGGATCCATAAATACGTTCTTAAGCTTCTAGGTGTTTCTTTGATAGAAAATAAGTAAAGATAAGGAATTTCAAAAGCAAAATAGTCTGTACTCTAGAATTTTTGAGTTTATTGGATATTTAAAAAAAAAAAATCCACCCACATTTAGTACGTTTAAAAAGGTAATTAAATCCTGCTTCTAGGACAAGCTATCTATATTGCAAGAGAAATTATTCCCTTCTGGTAGTCTTTTCTCTCTCTTCTGCTTACCGCCTCCCCTTCCAACTTCTCTTCCTGGATACAGTACA